>NW_009941529.1:0-47519 GCF_000696875.1 Nestor notabilis | reverse complement strand
ATGTGGATGAAGGTAGAGATAATCCAGAAGGGGAAATCTGCCTGCCCTGCCTGCTCCCCGAGTAAAGCACTGAGCCTACTTCATACGAAACTGCCAACAAACTCTGCTAAAAACAAAGATGAAGATTATTTAATGTTATTTTAGTAACAGTCAATTTATGATGGTGGAGCTTAAAAAGACCTTCAAGGACTCTTTGCACCCTACTGAATGAGCAATGTAAAGAACTTTGCATTTAGCAACAGATAACATTCTAGAGATATGGTATGTGAATTCACAACAGTACACAATACACAGTTATATAATAAAATGCCTGAAATTAAGGCTAGCTATAAAGTAATTATGCTATCAAAAAGTTACAAAATTTAAATTAAAACATGCATTTTTCCTGTGCTGTAAATTAAGTGTTTTCATTGAGAAGCTCTATGAAGACACTTCAACGTCCAAGGATTTCAGCACCCAAGATTTCAGCCACATCTGATTAAATCCTATGTTAACTTACGACTTCATTCACATGCATCAATACTGTTCCCATGAAATGAACGTCATGTAACAGTCACCAGTTGCACGTTTAACACAAGCCAGCAAAACAGAACGCATACAGCTGATACCCAAAGAGCCTAGAAAGTCAGGCCTCAAAGGACAGAAAGCAAGTACTACTTCACAGACTGAACGCCAGCATACCAAAGCACAGCTGGTAACAAACACTGCCTTGGTATGACTCCACCTCTAACCACCAAAGAGAGTGCAGTAAAAGTGACCCAATGGAGCTGTATTTCCCTCCATCTCCAGATTTTTTCCACTGCAGATCAGTCAGGTAAATAACTTATTGTACATCTATGAAAAATAAAAACTGCCTATGTTAGTACGTGGCAAGACAAAAGCGAAAACCCAGCTTCATAAAGTAGTTTGTCTCTATATTTAACTTAAATCTTTCTATAAAATAAAATGACTAAAAAACCCCCATCAAATCTAACGCTTCCAACCAAATCAGACTTAGCCATGGGTATTTATAAATATGACCACCCAGCTCCACTTGCCCGATGGAGTTTAAATGAAGAGGCTTTGGTAAGAACAGAAAAATGGCTCTACCCATTGCAGGTTCAGTTAGAGAAACCGCGTACATTTCGCACCCCGCTTCCTAAAAAATACATTCTACAGTGTTCAATTTGTAGAACTAACCACCTGGAACAGCTAAGGAAAATAATAAACTGTGCATTTTTAAAGTTAGCATTTCTTTCACCTTTACATATTTTAGTGCAAAATATTTTAGGGTGAGGATTTACAACAAAAATGGCAGTAGCAGCAAGAAATCTTCTGTTCTGTACAGTAACGACAATGCTAAGGAGTTTTTGTTTCTTTAAATGATAAAATGCCACCCTGTTGCCAGGTTTAGCGTATCTAAGTGTTTCAGGCACTGTATTAATTAAACTAGCACCCCATTTCATTATGGAACTAATGGACAAAATATGTCATGGAGATCAGCTCAGTTTAATTCATGCCAGAGGTTTCTTTTCAAAGAGGTTGCAAACGCTTTTGCTTTTATCAGTTGGGTTTAAACGTTAGGGTTTCTTTTTCTCATTATTGGCATGTTCTGAGTAATTAGTTTCAGTCCTTGCTATGAAGACACTGCTCAGCATTATAGAGTTTTAAACCTCTCACGGCAGTTTCAATTGTGGAATTCTCTCGTGGAGAAGTCAGACACTGAAAAACACAGTAGCAGAACTATTATTACACCGTGTAACTGCTCACATGAGAAACCGTTTCTTTTTGTGATCAGAAAGAGTATAACCAATGCTTTAGGCTTAAAGTCAAAACAGTCTATAATGTACTTTTTGAGACTGAGATAAAAACCCCACTTATTCTTGAAACATCTGAAGGACACAACGTTACCATCATACACCAACAGCTTTCTTCTTCCGTTCAGAGAAGTGAGGAAACGGATCCCGACACTGATTGTCTCCACTGAAAATAAAGAGCGCAGGGTCCTTTGATGTACACCGCAGATCCAGTCGGGTTAGATGATGAGGATGGAGAATTCCCAATATGAAAAAACCTACAGCAGTTCCCGGAGTTAGGAGCCGGTGGAGTGAAGGCTGGGGATTGGGTAGAATTTGGAAATCCGGCTTTGTGTTGAAGGGTTAAGGCATTCCGACTCTCCAGTCATTTTAAAGAAAACTTCCTGTTCCTGCAGTTTCCTGGCAAATTCTTCTTCCAGCGTCTGCAACCAAGATCAGATTGTCATGGGATTAACAAGGGGAAGAAACCTGTCACACTGGAGACATTCTGTCTGACAGAACATTGTGGCTTCACCCCCCGTCACAATAAAAACCACGCAGCAATTCAGAAATTGCAAGACAAACAAGGCCCAGGAGGCTAAGGACTCTGTCTGCCCACAGGACACTCTGAACTGTGGGACAATCTAGTACTTCCCATTTTAAAGTGAAACATAAGACCCAAAGCCAACCTCCACCACCTGTTATCTAGCCTCAGTTCTTGTAGTAACCTACTGGCTCCTGAAACACATTCCTAAACCCAGATTTACCTCCCGCTAACAAGTTTTATATGCAAATATGCACCCACAAGCTGCAAGAGGGAACAGCCGGGGGTCAGTAACACAGAAGCCTTTCTTGCTGCACATGCCCTTTGCTCAGCTTTTGCACGTTTGATGGTTTTTAACATCTTTCATTATTCAATGAATTGCAGCAGTTTGGGACAGCGGCTTGGTCTCCTCCTCTGTGCTACTTCCTGCATGGTCTGTATTTGCTAGATCCAACTCCTGATTTTCCAATTCCTGAACTGCCCCGATGTACCTTTTTTCTTGGTCTCAATTTCTCTCTCCATTCCTTCAGTTCTTGGCTGTGTTCTTCATCCAGCTCTTTTAGCTTCTGCGTCTCATGCTCAACCAGTAGATGGCATTTTTCATTCTTGAAACGAGATAGAGATAATCCTTATGTAAAACTAATTCAGATTAGGCAACTCAACATTTGTACGCTGACATATGTTGTCCTAATTCTTTTTAATTAGCTTATTTCGTGTAAATAGTGACGTGAATAATTACAAGATAAAAGTATGTTACGAGCCTGCATTATCCAAAGCTGATCTTTCCATTAGAACCAGTTGAGATAAGAAATACTTGTAAGTCCAAATATACTCCTGAAATATCATTAAAGCAGCAGCCGACAGTGTTACTCAGAACTGTGTTTCACTGCCAAAAAATGCTTCTCAAGGTCATACAGCATTTCTGCTTTGATTTCTAAAGACAGTTTGTATAATGTATTAAAATCAATTGCATTAAAAAGGAGGTAGGTTTTTGGAAATATTTCAACTCTTGGTGCCAAGGAGCTCAAACAATGGGACAGAGAGAGGAGAGAAATGAACTTGCAGAAGCAGCCTCAGAATTACTCTATGAGAAGGAAAAGGATAATCAAGCCACACATGGGCTTCACTTTCCTCTCAGCGAGGCAGGCAGGCAGCTGCCAATCTTCCAGAGGACTTGTGAAGAATGGCAAGAAACAAAAATTAAGTATTTGGCTACATCAAATCTTTGCTTTTTAAGAGCAGTTGGCAAAGTCTCCAAGCCCCATGTCCTCGTTTCTAGGGTGCCAGACTCAAGCGGGTCTGATCCAGAGCGCAAAATCACAGGAACAAAACTAACAAGCACAAGGCTAAGACCAGAGTGCAGCCAGGGACCAGTTTTTCCTGGTGAGGCTCAGTGTAGCCCTTATCTGCTTGATTTTACCGGAGCTGAAACTCTCACAAGGCTCCCCCAGTACTTGGGGATTTACTGAGGCATATGAATGTCATAGGGACTGTGTTCGCAGGAGGTATGAAAGTGAATAGAGTAGAACCAGCTTCACTGGTCATTGGAAGATTTCTCTACGCAAAGGTTATCAGCCAATGATCATTTAATGCTTTAAAACTGTCCCTGGAAAAGGGAAAAAATGATATAATGGAAAAGGAGATCTGGTCTCTGGTAAACAGCAGCAACTTTCACAAGATGCACACCAAGAGACAAAAAGACTTTCACATTGCAAGAAGAGAATTCCTTCCAAGTACCTTCCAGAAGCTCAAGTACAAAGGGCAGCCTGCACTTGGTAGAGGCCACCTCATTCCACGTATTGCCTCAAATGTCTTGTGGGCAATGCCTGGTGCTGCCTGCGTCTGTTCTGATGAATGACAACATCTTAGCAGAATGAGGTTAAAAGGAAATGCTGCCACAGAAAATAGCACTGGGAACTTGACAGATATTCTAGAAGTGATCATCTACTTCTGGTTGATGCTGGTCTTGCATTTAAAATGATTCCTCATTAATTGTTGCAAGTATGTGGATCTGGTTAAATGGTTTGCTGCAGGCCTTTGAAAGCCAAGTTGCAAACTGAAGGAAAAGATGTTTCTGCTTTGCCTGTGTCTATCATTACCCCGAGTCTTCCCACTGAATGTCCATTTATAATATCATCTATTTTTAACCTGTAACTGATGCAGTTCTCTGATGTTGGCTTCACACTGCAGCTGAAGGTCCCGCATTTGGTTTTCGTGTTTCTGATGCTGAGCCAGTCTCTCATTCTTCTGCCTCTTTTCTTCTTGAATAGCAAACTAAAATGAAGGACAAAAAGATGGTTTATGTTGTGCTTCTAGATACAACAGTTCACACAAGTCAAAAAAACACATATAAGAGAATGAATACATACAGCATAAAAGAATAGTTTTAAAAGACTTGAACAGTATTTCCTTTAGTCTTTCTTAAGTTCTTACAAAGGGAATGCCCTCACAGTTTTGTTCATCATTCCATGTCATCATACCACGCCTGCACTCTCATTTTTCCTGAAAATACAGCACGTTTCACTTCCATGCTCCTGAAGTTATCTCCCTGTGAAGCTAAGTGACACAGCGGTGTTGCTACAAGTCTCAGTTAAGGTTGGTGTTATACACCTACGGGAGGCTGGATCTTCCAGATTATTCATCCTCCCAGTGCTCACACTGTGAAACAATGATTTGGGACTTTGGTGCATCAGTAGAAAGCAAACCTCTAAGCCTCTTCACTACATTACCTTTGAAAGAATGAAAACCTACAGTTTCAGTTCAAAAGCTCACAAAAATCAAGTATTCTTAAAAGTATTTCACAGGATCGCAGAACAGTTGAGGATGGAAAGGACCTGCAAAGATCAACCCCCTGCTCAGAGCAGGGTCAACTACCGCATATTGCACAGGACTGTGTCCAGCTGGGTTCTGAGTATCTCCACCACCTCTCTGGGCAACCTGTTCTAGCAGCTGACCATACTTACACTGAAAAAAGTATTCACTTATCCAACTTAAGTTGGATTTTCTGTATTTCTTATTCCCTCTGATGAGTACTTATATGCATGGGTGAGAGCCCCCTGAGCCTTCCTGTCTCCCAGCTGCAGCATCACAGGTATTCTAAGTGTCTCCTCCTATAATAAGACCCAGCAATCCCTCAGTCATCTTCAAGGCCCTTCGTGGGACTCACTCCGGTAAGCCCACGTCTGCCTTGTACTGGGAAACCCAGGACTGCACCCAGTGCTCCAGAGGAGTCTTACCAGTGCCAAGGAAGGATGACATCCTCCAACCTTCTCCCGTGCATCAACCCGCTTTTGTACCATCAGCAAACCTGCTGAGGGTGCACTCTATCCCATCCTCACATTTACATTGCCATAATCATTTACACTATTCAAACTGTTTTGATTAATAACCTGCTTAATTTTCTCACGGTCTTGGTCTGGAGAGGCCAATGAATTGATTCTTAAACTTTTCTTAAACATTGCCATTCGAGTCTTCGCTTCACTCCGCTGGATTTTAGGCAGTCTGGCTCTTTCCTGAGTTTGCTTGTTCTTTAACTCCTCGATCAGGCGTTGGTTGTATCTCTGCATTTGTTCTGTTTCCTAAAATGTTAAACATAAGGAAACGTTACAGAGGAACTACTACATTGAATATCTGCAACTCATTTCATCAATAAGCATGCTGTTTGAGTCAGCTTCTTTCAAGAGAGACCAGTCCCAGCCCTAGTGATATCAACAGGCAGGAGGAGAGCTTATTCCGGACAGCTCTGGATCATGCCCAACCCAGATGAAGTTCTTTAAGACTCTAATGAAAATGAATACATTTATATTTCACCAGTGGTTGTTCCAACTCCTGAACTGCATTTTTAAAAGTCTGATTCAAAGGGAGAACCTGTGTGGAACAAAACTTCCACAACTGCAGTTGTGAAGGGCTGGTTTGTTGCAAAAGCAACACCCAACCACAGAAAACCAAGCCTCCAATGGAGGCTGCTCATGCTCCAGTCACCAAGGAGATCCCGTAACAACTCTCCACTGGCTTTATGTTTTCCAACATTGAACTGTTCTGTTTAGCATATTCTATGAAAAGCAAAATGCCTTGTGGGAAATAAGTCTTGTCTTCTGGGCTTTTATAGGCTTTAGCTATAGAAAGAGTTATCAGCTACTTGCCCAAAAGCTAATTGGGTTCATTCTGCTCACTTAACTCCAGAATGTATACTAATGAGTAGATTTATTTAAACACTAGTGTTTAAATATCTATATTTATCTCTCTCTCTATATATCTATATATATATATATATAGTGTTTAAACACTAATGTTTAAATAACTAGAATTTGTTAAACAGAAAAAGGTTGATGATGTTGCTGGGTTGATTTTTTTGAGAATCAAAAGGGAAAAATATGAGCACATATACAGCTTTAAAAATAACTGTGTGGGTCTTCCCTGTGCAAGCAAACAGCTACCAGCAGAGATCATAAGACTACTTGATAAAAATCCTCTCTATTATAACACACAAAAGGAAGTGTCAATGTCAACACTAACTTTTTCATGCCTCTTAAGCAGCTGGTGTCTCTGCATGAAGTACTGATCTTTCAGCTGCTGCTTGAGGAGCTGGTGTTTCTCTTGTAGATGTCGCTCTTCCAACTCCCAGATGGCAGCTTCACGAGCTGGAAGAAAGAGGAAGGCTGGTTCAGAAAGTACCACGCAAAACTTGCTAATCTACCTGCCTGTGTATGTTCAGAACTGGCCTACATGGGCATTTTAAGAACAATGCTATTCCATAGCAAATGTTTTTATTACCGTTCTGGATTAGTCATGAAGATCTTTGATTCAGTAAGTTTAAGAGAGACCACTGCTTTATTGAAATACAACACAAACGTCTGTTATTAAAGGAGAGTCTGATGCCACATACCTCTCATGAGCTGCTGTTTGTTGTTGAGGCAATCTCGTTCAATAGTGGCTAGTTCTGTCTTCTGCTGCTGAATAATTTTCTTCAGAGATGCATCCAGCTCTTGTTGCTGCTTCTGCACAAATTCCTGCTCCTGATAAAAACCAAGAGAAGTAAATTAAACTGTGTTCTTCTAATCCATGACATTTTAATGAAATTCCCAGTTCTCTCAGCATTAGCAATATATGACAAGCAAATACATCTATGAAAATTAGAGCTAACATGCCTCAGCTATAAATTATGCATCTCCTGTATTTTCTACAGAGAGAGTATATAAGAATGTATTTAACATTTAAATAATATCTTCAGAGATAAGACCAAAGGCAATGAACCTGCAGTTCATTCCATCTCTTGGCCCTCCACAAAACGCGCTGCAGGTCCAAAGCTAGTGAGGTACTCCCTCAGTATAAAGTTGATCTCATCATGTCAAGGGTTACTTATTAATGGATGTAAGAAAATGTAAGTACATATGGTAATTTTGCTTTGGACAGTTAGTTAAAGCCTATTTATCCGTACAGTTGGGTTTCAGATTTGTGTCTCTTGTCATGAATGCAAAGACACTGATGTTGGGAGTTCTGCAAGGCTAGTATCAAGACACTCAATGGCTCTTGCAGGAACTGCATTCTGTAGGACTTGCAAGCTTGTCACACCAGAGCTGAGCTGGCTCCTCACAAAGCGATTTGCCATCTCTCTGATGCAGTCCTCATATTACCTGCATAGCCCCCTTAACCAGGGTCTACCACTCTGTTGTATCCCATCACAAAAAGAAGGCAGTAGTAAGAATCCCCCTCCCATGCCCCAAGACCTTTTGCTTTTCTTCTTTGCAACTTAAAATAACAAAACAAGCATCCCCAAGCATGCAGGCATGCACACACACACACTCTTTGAGAATCAGAAATCAAAGCAGATGTTTCTACCATGATAAATGATAAAAAGAAAGGATGATGCAGTGTCCTATCAGAGCCAAGGTGGGCAGCCGAGGCATTTGCTGTTACACATAACAAAGCAATGTTAAATGATGTTCTATTGGGAAGGAGAGATGGGATGAGGCAGGAAGACAGCACTGGCCTACACATGATCAGAGGAATGGTCTAATTTTTTTACTGAACCTATGCTACTGGCTAAAAGATTTATCAGCAACTTATGGAATTAAATGTTCATTAAAAGAACTTTTTATTATGACCAGGAGAATTCTGGTTTTCATCTTCACACAGTTATTAATAGATGAGGCTTTCATCCCTCCCAGTGGAGAGCAGTTACACTTAGCCAGGTAACACAAAACTGGAGATGGAATAAGTTGAGAGTAACAGACTAAGGGTATAAAAAAGAACTGGAAGGCCACATCTGTAAATTAAGTCAGACACATCTTATCAAATACAGGGACTGACAAAAAATACTGTTCTGTTTATCTTTCTAGATGAAAAGGATAAGAAAACTACAAGCTTATTATTCTGAGGGTACACGAACACCATTAACAAGTGTTTGATTTGCTAGGAATATTTTATTGGGGGGGGGAGGGGTGTCAGAGGAAGCTGTTCTGATGTAGTCATGGTCACAAAGCAGTTGTGTTTGAGCCTTACTCACAATCATTTAAATATCATTGCTGCTCTCTCTATATGGTAATTCTTAAGTTTTATGTTTGCTAGCACTAGAAGATAAACCAGGCAACATCAGAAAACACTCTGGCCTTTCCACCTCTCACATCTACTCAAGTGTCACATACAATAAAAGTCACAGACTTCACTGAAGAACATGTTGGATGGTTAAAGGCAGACAGTGCAACGCATTCTGTCTTTTTCAAGTTACCACTTGGTTCTGCCTACTACCTGGAACGGGATGATCTTAAGGTCCCTTCCAACCCCAATTATTCTGTGATTCTATGGTCTTAAAACCCCTCAGGTATCTTTAAAACACATGGTTTCACTGCACACACAGCACAGAAGTCACACATTATTTGTCACATGTGCTGAGCAAATAATAAATGCCAGAGAACAGTATTATAGAGCATGTGTGAAACTTCAGTGTCTTGCCCAGAGTGAGTACCTACTGCAATTTTTATCTTTATACTATGAATAGTGCATCATTACATGAATTTTTGCTAACTAGTTTAGGGACAGCAGTGACATTGATCAGCACATGAGAGCAGAAGAAGAGAAAACACACATCTGGAAAATTAGGGAAGCAAAACTTTTGTTGCTTTGCATTTTAAGACTTACATCCTGCATTTGTGCGTTGAAAAGCGTACACGAAGACAACTGAAAAGACTGAATCATAACCTGAGCAACGCCCTGTGGGACACAATGTACTTCCTATGTCAGAATATAATGTAATACATTTGTGTTCTTAAAAAAAACAAAAGGAGAAATGAGATCTGCTGTATGTTAGTAATACACATTTAAACTGTCAAGGCTCATCATACTAAAGTAGCTACTGATAGAAGTTCCATATAGTTGAAAACTGAACATCTGCACCTTGTCTAGCACTTATCATTCCAAGTAAGGATATTTCACCTTTAAAATTGCCTCTTACACCTCTCTCACTTCAAAAACTGAAACCAGCAAAGAAAACAAATTAAGTCACTAAAAAGCACTATGAGAATTTAGTTTTTTAATTGTTTCCTTAAAAAGTTCAGACACGTATCCCTGCTGTGTGACTGCAGCTCAGTCACGTTCTATCCTGGGAAATCCCCTCCTGAATTAAACATGCCACTGAATAAAGTTGCAATTATTTTCTATCAGGTCACTCACATAAACATCTTTAAATTACTCATCCAAACACCTTCTGTCACGGTGCAAACTCACTCTGTACAAGCTGTGGCCATCACAAAGCCAGCATATTTTAAAACACTAGCCCCCTTCCTGGCTGGGTCATATAAAAGCAGCAAGTCTGAAGGTGTGAAATTATAGATGATGTCTTGTAAAGTTTCCATACACCTACACTTTGACATTTAAATAACTCCATTCTACCTAATCTGTTTTGCTTCTATGAACAGGATGCCTCATGTTTACACATTATCTACCTTTTCATCTCCTACACTCACATGGCTCAAAACTTACTTCTGACTGTAACCTTTAAAATTTGATGGACCTATGGGGTACTTACCACTCATAAAAGCAGTGGAAATAAACTTGCTGTGAAAAAATACTGTTCTTTTTTTCCAGTACAATATATGAAGTATTACACTCAATAACACAAACCTGGAAATTGCTGGTTCTACATTTCTACACAGTATACTCTGTGAGATGCGATATGGGAGTACTTGAAGAAAGAGAGCAGTACGTAGGGTTAGTTTGAGTTAAGTTCCATATTCACTCAACAACAACAAGAAGTGAAATCATCAAGCTGTGTGAATACTGCTGCCTTTTGTATTTTAGTAGCTTGAAGCTGCTGTTGTTACCTGAGCATGCTGGCTTTGTGCAAGCTCCTCTTTCTTGCGTTTCATGAGCTCTTTTCTCAGCTCTTTTGGTGCTTTCTCCACTTCACATAAAACCTACAGTGTATATAAGCATGCAGAAGGTGGCGAAAAGGACACACTTTCTCCACAGCAAGCATTACTGTGAACATAGGACATGCAGGTCAAGCACTAGAGTTACTGGGAAGCGTGCATTACTTCAGTGGCAGGGATGTTAGTGTAGTGAAAAGAGCTTAATGAAAAGAGAAGGAACAATACGTGCTTTATGTATGCCAGCAGTGCAGAAAGGAGGTATATGCCAGCCTCTTTTTGCATGCAAATGCTGCCCAGCGCTCTCAGAAATGGCAATCTCTTGCTTGTGTTTTCATGCAGCAGCTACAGTAGTCAATAGTTAAGAAAACCACCACCTGCAAAAGTGGTATTTTCTTGAAGCACTATGTCAAATGGACTAGAGAGTATGTTTACCTCATGGTAAAGCTGTGAAAATGGTTGGAAGTTTAAAACAACTTCCGCTGAAAACCAGCTATTTCTGACACTGTCTCAAACATGAATTTGTAAGATGCCATTAGTAGTGTCTCCAACCATAAACGACATCTACACAGAATATGTGTTTAAAATAATCATACAAGCAAATAAAATATTAATTGGTTGTGTTTGGTTCTGAAGAATTTAAAAGCAAAACCCACCAGTAACTAAGTATATTTTTAAGAAACTTCCCACAACACGTATGCTGGAACAGAACGTGTTTCAGTCCAAGGGGAATTAGACTAGATTAGTAGAAAGATTCTAAATATAACCTGGCTGAATCAACTGACTATTAATCTGTTAATTTGCTGATGTGCTTTATTTATTTTTAAGAATTATAAACATGTAACATAGCACACTCCAGTATAGCATGGGGGGTTTTAGAGCAGCAGCTGAATTTTCCTTTGAACTGTAAATCACCTCCTTAAGCTTGAAATACAAAACTATGCACCCAAAAACAAATGCCTGTTTGTTTAATAGTGGAAGCATCATCAGAAAACAGAGTCCAAACCACCACATGCTATTCCTGTTTCCATGAAAGAACTGCTTTTAGCTCAGAGCAATATGTAAAATTCTTCCCGCTTTCCCATGTAGGACCCAATCACCAGTAAATAGAGAGAGACTCAAAAATGCAAGAGGTATTGCAAAAGAAGAAAAATCGTTATTTACATGTGAGCATATGGTTCAAACTGAATACAACTTGTATTATTTTATGTGCTTTTGTACTATAGGATCATTCTATGCAGAAGCATGGAAATTTCTGAGTCTAGTAACTATGAGAGCAAACACTAGAGCCATTTATATACAAACAAGCACTACACAATTGATCTGAAAATGAAATAAAACAGCTTTTAAGATGCAAAGTCCATATGGAAACACATCACCTTCTCTTACTCTAATGCAAGCAAATTAATAGCATAAGGTGTCACTGTCAAATGTCATTCACTTTGCCTTAACTGTATGATACATATTACATTAACTGTAAAAGATTTTAGGTGATCCAGACTTTTCCCTCCTGGCTTTCCTTTTTAAAGGAAACTAAATCCCTGTAACTGCTGCCACTTCATTTAAAGACATTCTAAACAACAACAGCACACATTCAATAACAATCTAACAAATTAACAAAAAAAATATCTGGACTTTTAGTTCTCAGTAGTAATCAAACCTGTATTCTTTTATTTTAAACTCTAATTTGATAAGTATTTCCTAAGCAGCTATTGCTGGATTTGTGAAAGTAAAAATCTCAAACATTTTTCACAATCTTTAAGAAATTAATTTTCTTGATTTGAGAGAAAATATTTTATTAAAGATTCAGTGAAAAATTAAGTTTTCTAACTTGGTGGTGTTCTCTAGATTAAGTCAATATCTAAACCTTCCCATCAGCAGTATGTATTTCACTTTCGGCAGTAAAACCAAAGAAATAATACTGACTGCTAGTAACCCTTCCACAGCTCAGTGCAGCACGATGCTGACAAGGCTTCTGGGAGGTCTAATCTCAACTATTGCTATACCCATAACTCCTTATTTTCTATATTATCACCATTGTCTCTTACCTCCTTTTTTTTGTTCTTCAGCATGTTCTGGAATTTGGACAATTCCTTCTCCTGCTCTGCTTTGATGCGTTTCGCTTCATCTCGTAAGCGGTTTGTGTGCTCCTGCTCCAGGCGCTCTATTGTCTGTTTCTGCTGCTTTTCTAGATTCTCAATTTCCTGATCATACTGTCGCTTTTTATTCTGTAAAAACAAGTTGGAATCTTTTTTCAGAAAGCTAAATTCCACTCAGTCAAGTGCTGTTCCACAGCAGAGAACGGCAATTACCAACCATCCAGGCAGGTGAGTTCTAGCATACAAGCTGGGCACCCCACAACAGAAAATACTGCCATTTATTAATAAGCATGAAAACTCAGCTGTAGCCATTATAAAAGGTAACACCTGATTGCTGCTAGAAGTATTCTGCCTACTCCATCAAGAGGTCAGAAACTCACTGTCATCTCCTGTTCGAAACGCCTGTACATCTGTTCTCGCTGTTGTAAAAGCTTATTACTGAGCTGCTGTTGGGCTCTCTGCTCCTCTTTCTGGAGAAGTCTCAGCTCTCTCAGCTCTTGACGCCTAATAATGGAAAAAAAACCCCACTTAATAGTGGAAAACTACAGAAGATAGAAAAAACATCTACAACTTAGGTGCAGTAAAACTAGTTTGAATTGATCGTCTTATTAAGAAACACCTCACGTTCCTTTCTGCTAACAAAATAATTGAAATTAATACCCAAATATTACAGAAATAAGATCATTCATCCCCTTTTAAGAGAAAAAAAAATAGCTAACCTCTTGTAAATTTTACTTTAAAAAACCACTTACCGTAGAAATCGCATTTCCTCACTTTTTGAGTCATTTTCAGTAACTATTTTTGATGTGGTTACACTCACTTCTACTCCATCAACAACAAACTTCCGAGTTTTCTTTAATGTTTTCTTCTGTCTTCTAGTTTCCTGAATAAAGCAGTGCTAAGTTATTCTGGACTTACTTAAGTTATATCCTTTACCCTTATTTCTTAATATTCCATTACTTCAAATATTTCTGTGAAGGTCCACTGTAGGGCAATCAGGAGTTCTTGCTTATCAGGTACCTCACTAAACCAAGAGAACGTGAAAAATCTAATATACTGAGGCTTTCTCTAATCACTGAAGGAAAACTGCAATTATTGATCATCTAAATTATCAGAAGAAAAAATATAATCTAGATAAACCCTGAAAAGACTTGATGCAGTTTTATGTTCAAGAGCTGAAGACAGCTGCAATTACTGTTTGCTTTTGACCATCATTTTTCCAGAAACCAATGAAAATCAGTACTGAAACAGAATAGTAATTTACTCACCTACCTACTTCTGCTTGAAAATAAATTAAAAGAGCAAGTTTATCTTTTCATTTCTTTAGTCAAAAATCGTGTGATGCTCTTACTGACAGAATTGGACAAATCTCTCTTCTCAGAGCTGCTTTGTTTTCTTATGGGAGAACAGAGACCCCAGCTGAAACTGCACCTCCACTGTGTTAGGGCTACTGCAAACACCCTGAAGTCATGCTTATTTTTCTTTGGCATTTTTGTTTGTTTGTTTGTTTTCAGTTTGGTTTTGTTTTCTTCAAACCCATGGTTACACAGTTACTATTCTAGAATGGCTGTAATCATATTAGTATAAAGATATAAACAAAGTTCATTATCAGGAATGTGCTTCCTCTGAATAAGCTCATTCATACTGGCATAGTTGTATCGATATAGAACAACCACAGGAGTACTGTGTTTGGAATAAGCAAACCTGAGAGGCTGTCTGCTTTAGATCTTTTAAATCTAAGCAGAGAGACAGAAGAAGGAAGTGACAGGAATTCAGTGTAAGATTAGATGTTACAAGAGATTTGTCCAGTTAAACACGGATTCTGTGCAAGAGTAAGTCTTGAATACCAGCTCTGAACTAGAGCCATTCATAAATCTTCACCTTTAATAGTTAGGCATCCTGTTACACGTTAGTCTACATTTTTAAATTACCATTATGCATTAAAATAAGAAAATACTTAGCTAGAAGCTCTGTAGCTTCGCTGCATAACTGCACAAAGACATGGTTAGAGCGTGCAATTAAGAATACTTTGGTTTCTAAAAAGTTTTATATTTATTTGTCATACTAGTTTCTTGCTCAATTTTGTTTGTTGCAAAGGTCAAACTTGGAGATAACTTCAGGGTCCCACTCACAGAATTTTATATTAAAAAATATATATGATTGATTGTACTTACCTGTAAAGATATCGATCCTGTCTCTTTGTTTTTACTAAGGAAACTAGAAATTGACAAGTTCAAATCAATGCTGCTGTTATCAGCTGTAGAACCAGTGCCTGAATCTGCATCATTTTCCTTCAAATTCTCCGATTCTAGCTGTTGTAACGTTTCAGTATTGTCTTGATTATCTGTTTTGACCTTCTCTTTTTCTTCAGTGCTAATACTAATACTGGGGACTGGAGCAACTTCAGAATCATCAGCTTGTTCATTGGCAGTATCTTGAAGCTTATTCTTCATTATTTCATCAGAAGTAACTTCCGAATGTTCTTTCTCTATCTGAATGTTGTTCTCCTGGATAGTCTCAGGTCTGGTCTCTTCTGAGTTTTCGTCCATATCAGTCAGTTTATCCTCCACTTTAGCAGACGTATCCTCAGGCTTGCTCTGTATTGCCTTGTGGTCTATGTTGTCTTTCCCAGAGTCTTTGACCTCCATGCTGCTTATATTCCTAATATTCTCATTTTCACTTTCTGACAGTTTCTTGTCTCCTTTGATCACTTTATCTTGGCTTTCTGATACAGTTTCTTCAGAGCTGATTATCTCATGGACCTGCTTAGCCTGACTTTCCACTGGCTTATCCTCCGGCTCAGGCATTTTATCCCCATCACTGATCTGTATTTCAGCAATACCACCTATCTCCTTAATGTTGTCAATTCCATGCTCTATTAGTTCCTTTTCTTCATCAGCCACTTTATCTGAAGCATTAGGTGGAGTTTCTGTAGTGGTGTCTCTTACAGCCTCTTTCTGAGCTTCATCTTTATCTTCCTTTTGCTCTGTAGCATTTTCTGCAGGGACCTTTTCTTCCTTACTTTCAGAGAGATCTGTTCTGCTCTCCTTCTCTTCTTTTTCACCAGTTTCATTAGAAATGGCTTCTTCAGTTTCTAAATTATTTTCAGTTATAGGCACTATTTTCAGTTTATTATCTTCTGTCTGTTCATTTACCATGTCATTTTCTTTCTCTGTTTGTAAGTGTGGTTCATCCTTTATTTCTGATTTTGTTACCACATCAAGTTCTTTCCCTCCTTTCTGGGGTTCCATATCTTCATGTAGTTTTTCCAGGCTTTCTGTACTCTTTTCAGCTGGCACTATTTTGCCTTGCTCATCTTCACCAGTTGGCACAGAACCATTCTGCACTTTCCTATCACCAACGGCAGTATTATGTATGTTATCAGCCATTTTCCTAATGTCCTCAGTTTCACCTCCAGTTGTTTTGTCATCCAGAAATATCGTGCTGGTTTTGTCTTCAATTGCATGACTTTCTGTTTTCTCAGAAAGAGATTCCAGAACCGAGGCATTCTGTGAAAGTTTATCCTCTTCAGAGCTGGCAATACTAAGGTCAGAGGATGCACGCTTATCTGCAGGTAACTGCTACAAAATTAAAGGGAAAAATAATATTTAACCATTTTCTAACTTGATTAAAGCACAGTTCTATTGAATATATACTATATTGAATATATGAATATTATATTTACAGGCAGAGTTATAGGAATTTGATAATCTCAGAGTACTTCACTTGGTATTACCATAGAACAAGAGCATGGACTGCAGAAAGGCTTTGAAAAGAATAGTTGCACAGAAACCCTCTTCCATCTCTCGCAATTTATTAAAATATACTGGATTGAAGGAAGGGGTCAGCACTCTGCCTCATGCTTAACCGGATCTTCAAGAGTCTTTTTCCAGTCACACTGCTTATTTTTAACTGGTTCAGTTCCCCTGTAGCCCCAACTACAATTGGATTTGAAAGTCACATGTTTTTGTGCCAGTTTGACTAGGAAGAAGACGTGTAGCTTTAATTAGCACAGCACTGATAAAATGCAAGATTAAGACTTCTTCTGCTTCATCAAAAAGAATATCTTTCCTTGTGCTCTTTGTTAAGAATGCCTGAAATTTTATCTGTTTTTTAATCACTGTGAAACTCCATTAAAATGGTGAAAACCTCCAGCAGATCTGATTAAGCGGCAATATGAAACTAGAATAGAAACAGTTACACGACTGTAGAAATTGCTGCTACTGGAACGTGTATGAATGTTATCAGATTGCACACAGATCTACAAAAGAATATACTAATAAAGTACCATTTTAACCATAATTGCCCTTTCATTCTTCAAAGTGATTGCAGTATCTCTCTGTCTATATTTACTGTCAGAACCCTGTAATTTGCAGATCAGGCTTCTGACTTGGCATTGGGAACATACTGCGTTAGCTATTGTAACAAGCATGGGTTTCATCATGCTTTTCCTACTTTAAGGTTTTCCACAGCATACAAAACCCAATTCCTTTGAAATGAAAGTACATTTCAAAGATTTCATGTGATTGTTCTAGAAGCTTAGTGCTGATCTTGAAGCAGTTTTTAAAACTACCAGAAGTAAATAATGTAAATGCATCTTCCTCACAGTTTCCTAAACTGCTGCTTGTGTTGAGACACTTAACTGAGTCACAGGGTGGATGCCACTCCCAACCCTCCTGGGGACTGATGGCTTAGCAGCTAATCAGTGGAGGGAGATGGTGGGTGATGCCTTAGGAGACAGAGAGGAAGTCATGGAGGAAGTTGGTGGCAGTGCATGCTTGGAAATCTGCTGGGGTGGACAGGGAAAAAGGCCAGGGGATGTGACTAGCATGGTGAGGGGCAAGAAGGAAATGGGGGTGTGGTTCTTGTGCACATGCATTTGGCTCCTTTTTGCCATTGCTGGTAATGGCACTACTGGTGGTACTGGTCACTGTCCATGTTTGTAGTCCTTGAGCCAGTTAAGTCCAAAAGCACAATGCCTGCATACTTTGAAACCTGCTGCCATACCTCTGAACTTCATGGCTTTGCCCTCTGAGGAAGTGAATTTGTGTTGTAAACATCTTTGGAAATATATTCATAAATGCAATGATGTCTTGGTAAAATATGGGGTGCTTTGCTTTTTTTTTTCTTTGACAGTCATGTTGTAAAATCATAAACTTAGTTTATAGCATAATGGTCACATACCTACCTTCATGTTTTAAGCATCTTATGGAATACAAATACATGTTTATTCTTTTCATCTAGTTATTTTGACTTAAAACCATTGACATAAAAATCAGTATCTGATTTTTAAAATTCTATACTACATATACAAGTAAAAATAAATGAAGATAATAGTCCTTATTAGCTAATATTTTTTAGCTAATTTTTAAAAATTAAAAGCTAATTCTAAAACTTAAAGCTAATTTGTAGCTTTATTAGCTAATACTTTATTATTAGTTCCTAAGGAGTTTAAGAACATGGTAACTTTGAAAATGCCGACTACTTATTTTATAGTAAGGATAGAGTATGTTTATGTTGTTATTCTTAAAGAGTTGATGCAAAAGTTGGGTAGTACATCAGAAACTGAGCTCTGCATAGCAAACTGATGATTGAAAATAGCTGCTTATTTAAAAAAGTAAATTTTAAACTGACCAGGGAGTTTTCTGTTTCTTCTTCTTCGTCCTCATCTTTACCATCTTCAACTTCTTCTGTAACTTCAGCTTTAGCTTCTGCAATCAGTTCTCTTATTGGTTTATTGGAAGCAACAGTAACAAATGGATGCTTGTGAAAATAAAAAATAAGCGCAATATTAAGTGCTGACTTCATTGTACACTGAGGGAAAATTGTAACTTGAAAGAAATACAACTTCAGAGAAATGTTACTTTGGTTCTTTCAAACTTGAAGATTCAGAGATAACATTAATCGTAACTGTCCTAATGCATTTTTTCCTGCAAAAGTTTTAAAATGAAAACATTTGTATTCAAATATACTGAGTAAGTCTAACAAACATGCTAAAAAGACAAATAATTCATTTGTACTGACCTGATTCACAATCCCAAGAATAGAAGTAGAAAGATTTTTTAAAAACTTATTTTTCCTGGAAATGAGTTTCATTTCAGTTCCACAGTTACAATATTTCTAGATAAAGCTTATCAGGAAGTAATGTTTCTAGAAAATATCTGCTTTGTCTTTAGAACAACTTTTCCTCACAAGAAATGGAATTCTCTATTTTTCTTTAAAAGAAAACAGCTACTTGTTCTTCTCCTACTGTATGAATCTTCTTTCTCTGCTTGGCCCTGCTGCTTAAATCTATTCAAGATATGCCGGATGTATACCGGATAAAGTAAATTCGTGCTGACGTTAAACAGAATCAAATGTACCTGGTCACATCTATTCCTGTTTATCTATTCTGCAGTGACAGCATTACAGAGGAAGGCTGAGCACTAAAGCTTTTAAAACACCTGTCAGCAATTGTCTACTTATGTAAATACCTCCTTCATCCATTGTAAGTATCAAAGTATAGATACTTAAGCAAAGTCATTACTTATATTACATCAAAATATGTAAATGAAGAATTTGATCTGCACTTGGTATCATTTGATCAATTTTTACCAAATAAGGATCAATGCAACAGTGTTAAAACCATATTGTGTATAAACACTTCAAATTATTTAAATAGTATAATACTGCTCTGCTTTAAAAAATACAAAATCTGCTTGCCTCTAAACACGGGTGTTGAACAATTGACTCTCCCTACCTGCAGAAGTTGAGTTGCACTCCACCTTGCATCTACATTCTTTTCCAAACATTTCTTCAGAAAATCTTTAAAATCTGCTGACCTACACAAAAAGCAAACAGGTAGTGGTTCTTCTTTTGTCTTGACATCAGTCTAACATACAGCGAAATATTCTTTTGCTTTCAGATGCACCCACACTGCAGCTCCAGGTCCTTCGATTGATTGAGGACAACACAAAGGTAGTACAGGAATGAATGCAAAGAGCCATGTGGCACAAATACAATCTTTAAAATGTTTGTCCATTGATGGGAGAGTTTACATTTGGCTCTGGATTTATAATACACCACATCTGCTCTATCACTGAATCACGTAAAGATAGTAAAAATAGTAAATGGCTTTTAGTATAAAAATACTTGAGTCTCCATTCATCTGATCTTGTTTTTCAGATGGTCTTCAGATCTTTTACTGCAGGCATTCAGGCATTTGTAAAAGCTATTTTGTACACATTTTAATTCTAAATCTGCCAAATATTAGCAATAAAAGTTTCTATACAGAACTACCACAAAAGGATCATAGTCCCAATTATATAAGGAGATACAAAGATGTATACGTATATGTACAAACAGGTACAGAATTAATACCTGACTTATGCATTAAGCTAGTCCTATCAAGTTCAGCAGTCCATGAACATTGAGTTTATCAAATAAATGACTTGGCAGACCTCATACTCAAAACCTACAAATTGGGGTGGAAAAGCTGTAAACAGAATACTCACCATTTTGAAGGCTGGGCTAATGTAGGTGGATCGGATTTTGCTATTTTCAGAAGCACTCGCATTGGATTTAATTCATGATGAGGTGGCTCTACTTGAGCCATTTCTATTAAAGTAATGCCAAGAGACCAAATATCAGCCTTGTAATCATAAGGTCTGTCTTTAGAGGTCTCGCACATTACTACTTCTGGAGCCATCCTGCAAAGAGAGTAACGAAATACTGCATTAGAAGACACACTCTTACCTGTTCTGAAAAAAAAAAAAAATAAATATTCTAAATATATAAATTCACTGAAGCATTTTAAGAAGCACATTCTATTCTCACTTAATATATTTACACAATATTGTATCAAGCTTGTAATAGTAACAACGAAGGTAATACTAAGATATTAATTCCTACTTAAAAGTCAGCAAAACAGTGCACTTACCAATATGGTGTACCAATAAAAGAATCTCTTCTTTGTATTGTTCTTGTGTTTTTAGCTGATACTCCAAAATCCGCTTAAAGCAAACAGTAAAATGCTATTAAATGGGTGGTGGAAAATGTATTTTTGTATTTTACAACTACTTTTTAAAATATTTTATGTTCCAGAGCAAACATCCTGCAGTATTAAAACTTTAGAGTAAGATAAAAATATTTGTTTTGTAACTGAGTGCCAAGGTTCTATAGCATTTCTAATAAAAGATATTGAATAATAATAATGTTATTCTCATTATTAATAATAATGTTATTCTCCATTGCTATAAAAAATGTAATGTTACTGTTGAGCTCTGTGGGACAAGATGTAACATCCAATGAAAAATCAACTTTGTCTTTGCCATTAGTATTACTTGTCTATGAAGCATTACATTTCTCACTTAGAAAAAAAAAGACAACTATAAATAAGTGTTATATGCTTATTATAGATGTTACTTTCTTAATGAAGTACTAGAGATTAGAGCAAAGGGACAAGATAGCCATATGTCTTCGATCTGTACAAACACCCTGTACAATCTGTACAAAATTACTCAATAGGCTCAACATTTCAGAAGCCTAATTTTCTCTGTGGGCAAGAAAAAAGGACTAAGAGAGCTATCTGTTCAAATGCAAAATCTGAAACCTTGAGGGACTACAGACGCTGAAATAATAAAACTCAAATCCTTAAACAAATAATGCAGTGAAGGAAACGTATTTGCCTTTGTTTGTTTTAGAAATATTATTTGTATTTGTAAAACAAGGAATTACCCATTTCTGTGTGTACCAGAATCAAAATACAAATAGTTTATAAAGGAGTAAAATGTTCTTTCAACAGATGCTTTATTTTTCAAAACTAAAGTAAATCTTTTTTTAGAAATCTTAATTAACAAACCTAATACATCATTAAATGTATGTGTGAAAGAAATCTTCCCATGAGCTGAACTGTAAAACATCGTGACAGCCTGTACAGTGCTGTATATTAGCCAAGCTTGACAAAATCTTAAAATAGTTCCAGTGTATATGAGGAGGAGCCAAGTCATGTGAGGCAAATAAAATGCACAGAAACAAATGATTCTCTCTCTGACCATGAGACTCTTCCTATGATCTATGATTTCTTTTACAGTAGTACTAAGATACTGGCTCTATTGCTTTTATAAATAAGGCCTATGAGACTGAGTCCATCACTAAATTTTCAGGCTCCCAAAAAAACCTGTAACCAGTGAAGTCATGTGTACTTTGTGGATGAAGAGAAAGGCACATGCAAATATTAATGTACAAGTAATGATCTGCAAGGGAATCCATGCAAAATGCAGAGATACATTTAACTGATCAATGCAGCAAAAGCAGGTTCTTAATATTCTGAACTTCTTAAGAGAGATGATGCAGTATCCCCCGCAGAGAGACTGCAATAAATACAAGTTAGGTAGCAGTTATATTTATGAATTTGGACACATCTTGCTTCCATTTAAAAGGAATGTCTGTAGCAAGGCTAGGAAATGTAGAGCTTGAGCTCCAATTCACTGTGGTCATCTTCTGATTCTCCTTGCCTTCACCCTCTGAGCATCCAAATAAATACAGCTAATCGTGTGGAGAGACATGTTTGAAACTTGAATACAAGCTGCTATGTCATGGAATTATGACATTGGTAAAGCCACTGTTAAGGCTGACAGCTTATGCATATTTGCCCCTGATGAAGCCCTGAACAAAGTGGATCCAGACAGTTCCTATCATTTCCTGGCTGAAGGAAGGGATGCTATTCAACTCCAATAGTCCTTTGTTAGTTCTTCATGAAGGAAACCTCATGGATTCCCTACCACATTAGAGGGAAAATGCGAATGAATGTTTAAATTCAGGTTAGAAAAAAAAAAAAGGAATCAACAATAGTAAGCTTGTATTAATTTTCTTCCAGACTATTTTATCTTGATTTCAGTGCAATGAACAATTAAGAAAGGCATGAAAAGCCCCAGGTTGAGTAATTAAGATTAGTGCAAAGTGTCCCTGCCCATGGCAGGGGGGTTGGAACTAGATGATCTTAAGGTCCTTTCCAATCCTAACCATTCTATGATTCTATTCTATTCTGTCTCAATAACAGAAGAGACAACAGTACTAGGTACTGGGTTTTGGGAATACTGAGTGATGTTCATTTTCTAAACTAGCAACTTCAAAGGGAAGTTCTGATGTTACCACAGTAAAAATAAATATAATTAAGAACATATACTAAGAAACAGTTGGGCCTGTGTCTGACTTCAGACAGCTTAGTAGAGATATTGATATGACTCCTACCCCTGCTGATTTTTAAACCTGAAAGATGTGCCAAGTATGGTTATGACATTTACTCAAATTTTTTTTTTAATTTTTTTTTTTATAAACAAACCACTTGCATCTGAAAAAGCTCTCATTATTAGATTGATATTTAAATAGATAAATACTGAACTTTGCCAAACTACAGCCTAAGGAAAATACAATTATAAGACCACAGAAAGTTCTGGGAAAGACTTTTATATGCAACATGCTTACCTAGTTTAATGTCTCCATCTAATGTGAAAAGAATATTGCCAGCTTTTAGATCTCTGTGGATGATCTTATTTTCATGCAAGTAGTTCAATGCTTCCAGTGTCTGCCTGCACACCACTTTGATCTGCGGCTCTGTTAATGGCCTTTCAAGCTCTACAGGAGAAAGAGACAGAAATAAGCATAACATTTTTGCATTTTGTGTGTTCATACCAAGCTGTATAGAAGTATATGTGAAAATTGATTAATCTGACAGATCCTTAACATCATATGTCAGAAAAATTTCCTTCTTAACATACTTGCTCTTTTCAGTAATAATGTCATCCGTTGTACCCAAACCCCTCCTCATTATGAACGAGCTATACCCACCTATCTGAACTGTGAAAAAGCTATACCGTTTAGAGACTGGTTCTTGTATGTGGTACAAAAAGATGTTACAGGCTAGATCCTTTACTTATTAGGATTAACCTAATTTGAGGAATAAGCACAGAAAAATCTAACTCTAAGGTTTATGCAACATGAAAAATTATCACAATATAATTTGGAGGATGGCAGCGGAAGAATGAGATCCTGAAAAGGGCTCATATAGATTATGTTATAACAACAGAGAGCTCAATAAGCATATGAGGACAACTCATCACATTCACTTAAAGGGTCAAGACAAAAATGTGTTTTGAAATGTAAATGAATACTTCAAAGATGAGAGAAAATTAATTTAACTATAATGTCCATAGAGATAGGTGTAAATCCTAATTTAAAACCCCCGACATTTGACACATAGAGCACACCAATTACATAAATATTTGCATTTCAAAACAATATACATATGAAACAAGTCTTACAATATATATTACAATTTTAAGATGTTATTAAGTTTATTATTTGAAACAACTTATTTACCCAACATTACTGCATCTACTGCTCCACCTGCACAAAATTCGATCAGGATCTGTATACAAACAAAAGAATACACAAATTACAAATTAAATAGTTCTGCTGAGCTGAACCTTGATCATGGGAGCATTATTGGAAGACCAGAGTTTCAGACTATTTGGCCTTTACAAATTATTTACCTAACCTCTGCAAAATATTGGTACTGTTACCCAGCTAAAAGTAGGGCTATGTTGCTCAAGCAAATGATTTGAAAAATGCTTGAGGATGCTCAGACAAAAGTTTTCATCCAAATATAAAACTGCATGATAAAACTTGTAGTAAAACAGTCAGCTTGAACCTGACTCACTTTAATGTGATTTACACAATCCACGCAAACTCAATTATTAAACTGTACTTCTATATTATAATCTCTCTGACTCAAGTCCAAGAGTAAGAGCTGTATGATTTCCCAGTAACAGATGTCACCTGTATTTTTTCAAATGAGATGAAAACAGGAAAAAATACTCTCAAAAGATAACAGAAAATTACTAAATTCAGATGTTTAAATGAATTTTCCTCCATTTTCTCTGACACCTTCAATATCTAATAATACTAGAACAATTCCATCTTCAGTTTTCAGTTTCCATTTGAAACAAAAATAAACTGCAACTATTTTGGGGCACAAACTATGCTGACATGTAGGACAGAAAGAACATAGACAAAGGAGAAAGAAAGTAGACAAAGAGAATGAGGAGAGCAAGAAAGAGGAAAGGTCATCCAAGACTGACATGCTACTCTTCCTTAAGTGTTTTTTCTTCTTTAATTTGAGCTTTAAACATTCAATTATACTTTCCAGTCTGACAGCTAATGAGTATTCCTTGACAGAATCCTAATGGTCAATATCCTGGGAAATACATTTACTTTTTCCTTTAGAGTACTTTTAAAAGCAGAGTATAACTGCCCATAAAAAAGGAAAACTCAAATTGTACCTTATACCTTAACACTTTTTCATATATATATACATATATATATATACACACACACACACCACCTATACCACCTATATTACATATTACTTCTAATTGGTATTATAATGAATCCTTACAATGGTACCAACATATATATAATGCAACACTTTGTAAATCCTTTCAACCATTATTCCATTTACATGCTTCTACATACCTACTGCCAAGTAAATTAAGTGTGGGAATTCGTAAATAAAGCATTTTTTTCTCCAAAATTTGCTGTTTGGTTTGTCAACCTGACAAAGGTCTCCATGGTAGAGAAACTGTTTCTAAAACTGGAAAGCAAAAGCATATTTTTTGGCCAACTATCATTCTTTTCTTTTTTTCTTTTGCTAAATTCTGTTTACTTACCACATCATTATAGCCTTCCCTTTGGCCCTTTCTTGCCTCTGCATTTCACTGTAACTATGTATCTACAATTTTCTTTTCAAACTATTTACTCCTCTTTTATCTTTATTCTGCCAGTGAAGCCTATCCACTCAGTTGCGTATTCTGCCTCTATGTCTACCTGCTTTTGTGCTGACCTTTATGCATGGAAATATTTTTAGTATTCCACTGCTTTACACAATATCATTTTAGTCTACATTCAGATCACACAAGGTTTTCACAAAGCTTATCAAAATAAATCTACATCAGGAAACAAGATATTACATTTCTATTGGTTTTGTGCTTAAAGGATAAAGCATGTTTGTAAGGCTCCAAGGAGATTTCCTTTTACTTGTTTTAGGTATCTTTTTAAATTATAAATTCTTTTTAAAAAAAACATGTATTCTTTGTACAATTCCAAGAGCACTTACAAATTTTGCATTGCATTGCATTGTCTGGAAGAAAAAAATTGTATTTTCATAGCTAAAGCTGTTCCATGCATAGGATACAGCAGAAAAGTGATGTACAATCATACGTATGCTCACTACTAAGTAAAAAGATTTTAAGTAAATTAATTATGGTCCAAGTCCTGGTAAACTGTCCTTCCTGGAAGTATCAATAAATTAATTCATATCTAAAATACCTACTTCACTGGCTTACCTTTCCAGCATATTATTTATTTTTCAGCTAATGTAATTAAAATCTGAGTCCTACTGTTACAAATAAGCACTCTCTCCATATACCAAAACGAACTAACTTTCAAACTGTAGATTTAAACTCCTCATCAAATGACTCAGTGTACCTCAATTCTACACTGACTATTTCCCGAAAGTCATACCCACAATTTACAAATTAGTTTTGAAACTGAATAGTTATCCCAATAGCGACAACCCAAAAAAGATGTGACTGACAAATGATCTTTGAAGGAAGAAAGAAAAATGTACTTTTTACTTGTACAATTTACTTCTGAAGTAAGTAAAAGTATTTCAAAAAGAAAAAATACCTACCCACAGATTGTTTTCATAGTAGAAAGCATCTAGAAGCTTAACAATATTAGGATGATCACAGGATGCTAAAATGTCGATCTCAACCATGTAATCTTCAAGTTCTTCTTCTGATTTAGTATCAATCACCTTCGCAGCAGCCAGAACTTTTGTTTCTTTGTTCTGAGCCTACAAAAGTCACAGCAAACATACATGTGTGAATTTCACCAGACAATGCAGGAATAAACCAAAAATAAACAACAAAATCCCCTCACTGGACAGTTCTGTACTGTTTTCCTGCCTTTAGTTTGCTACTCCACAGAAAAAGAAGACCTGCATATGAAAGACTATATAAAGTCTACCAGAAAATGGGCTTAATAACTTTTCTTATGGAGAAGAAACAATGAAAGACAGGAACATGAAAATAATTCTCATCACATTCCTCAAACCATCATGCAGTCAGTAGCTGATGGTCGTTACTACTTTGTACTCCTAAGATAAAAGTTTTGTGTTGCTCCTCAGAAAACTACCTATTAACACTTGGCAAGAGCACGAAGTAGCTATCCCTCCATCCTCTTCCTCACTTCTGAGTGCACATTCTTGTCCTTCTGACACTCCCCACGCTGGGGCAGCACAGCTGTTCTCAAAGCCACAGAGAAAACCAGCTCCTCTACCAGTAATCAGTAGGTTAGGCTCTTCTTCAGCCAGGGGCTCTATTCAACTCCCACATTAAAAAGCTGCCAAGCCATCATTAATTTGTCTGGGCATTTTGCTTCTCTTTGCTTCAGGTCTAGGAGGACTTCCACAGATGGCCACTTGATGAAGCTGGCCACACTGAGAATGCTGCCAGACTTTATTACTCCACACCTTAAGAACTTGGGAGAGCTAGAACTTGTGTAGTGATAAATTCAATGGGAAAGTAAGTATGATTTTAACTCAAGAAGCATGAGGAAAACAAAACCTTAGGTACCCAACGGGATAAAGAAATCCCAAGCTAAACCAAAATAAACTCAGGCATTTCTACTATACATTTAAATAGTCTGGCTTTTTTTAAACATGAACACTTACAAACAATTGAGGTGACTATTATTTAAATAGCAAAAAATTCAGAAACCATTTGCTGTAAAGACTTACTCACAGAATATTGCTGAGAAACTAACCCAACAAAACTAGGCAAGGTGAGATTATATTTTCTTTTTAAATATGTGGGCCATAAAGGAAATATTAAACAGCCAGCCTATATGACTGTGTGTACATACACACAAAATTATACACACTTTCTAATAATTCTATTGCAAGTTATGTTTGAAGGAATACTGTAACAACTTGGAATTAAGTAAACTTTAAACAAGAAAGTGTATTTTTCTCAAGCCATCATAAAAACACTAGTTTGTCAAAACAATTCCAGTGGTCACCTTTTGCCTCCAAATTAACGAAGTTGTAGGACTGAAGTTGTCTTCACCAATTATAAAGACCACGAAGGCCTGGATTTACTCCACCTAGCTTTTGTCATTCAAATGAAATTCAGTGAGAAGCAGGGACATAGGCTCTCTCCAAAGCAGCAAGAGACAAGAACCTGCAGGGGCAATTCTGACTCCTGATGTTAAGCATCAAAAGGTCGTTCATCTTGTCTCTCTGCTGGGACTGCTGATGCATGGGGGCAAACATAGCTGAGATGAATCCAGGACAGGACACAGCAAGAATCCCCAAACCTGACTTTGGCACTTAATCTCATTATCAGACTAAAGCTGATGACAGACAGCAAGTAAGAATTCTTCTGAATGATTTCAGAGATCTGTACTTCATTACTTTCACAGCCATAAATTATTCTCCCAATGTGGCAAATGAGAATGAAAGATTTTAAGATAAATATTTATGATAACATTCAGTAAAGCAGCAGTAACAGCAAAACACATTTATAAGCATAGTCCTGGCTGATTCATCTTACATTGAGGGTAAATGTTTTCTGTAACATTTATTTTTATCTCAATATTCTTTCCAAAACAAAAAAACAATCATCTTCCCAACTTCAGTATTTGCCCTCCCATTTTCAACAACAAAGATAAGAGAACCGTATAACATTATTGTTTGAAAACAAACTGCTGAGTTGTCCAACACATATTCTAATAATATAAAGGTCTACTTCACAACACAAATTTAATTTGTTGTGGTTGCTTTATAGCAAGAATGAAAGACCAACCTTCCTATTCGAGACCTGCACTGTAAATTAAACATGAAAGGTGAAACAGATGTCTGATGCCACAGAAGAATTAGACTTGGTAGCTTTACATGTGCAGAAAATGGTAGTTAAAGCACCTTTCTAGAAAGTTCAAGTATTTAAGTGTAAATTCACTTTTTTGCAGCCACACACTCCACTGTCCCTTAGAAGAATACTTACGGTGAAAAAATAAATCTGAAATTCATCTTTACACGTATTTACATGTAAACTATATAATGGTAGTAATATTTTGTTTAAATAAAACTATTTTTAAAGTCTACACCAGGTAACAATAACAGATGTTATTGTTTTCAGTTTCAGCTTCACTTTTGAGAGAAAGCAGCATTGCTAAATTACATGCTAGGTAGTTTGCTGCATTTACAGTATATATTGGTTTTTTCTATTGACAGAGTACTTTGTATTTTGATTTTTCCCAGATCCTTTTGCTTGAAGTAACTAGAAATCTGCTTTGTATAAGTTTCTTTGATTTTCTCCTTGTGGTAGCTCTTTCAAAACATTTCATTAAAAAACTAGAAGTGATTATAGAATCAGTATGATTATCTTTATGGATATCTTAACAATTATAAACAAATGTTTGCCTTTGTTCCGACTTGAGATAGTAAAATTTTGTAGGTCTAGATCCAGACTTTTTTCAGTATCTTCAAAGAAAAAAGCTTTAGAAGTAGCGTATTTCCACCAGGTATTTCTGAGGACTGACAGAACACTTTAAGCATACATCAAAGTACACCTGAAAATAATAAAAAATCTTTATATACTTAAAACATGATTTTTAAAGTTCTTTTTGAATAAGACATTACTCATCTTCACCCCACAGTGCACTCTATAATAAATACCAAATCTATGCAGCTTTCTGTAAGTAGTATGTAAGAAATATGCTCTTCTGAACTGTGTAGGAAATATTTTTTACTGTTCATGCGTAAGATTATGTAGCACTATATGACACGGGCGGAAAAAAAAACCTCCTCTGGATTAAGAGAAACAAAAAGCACTTACAGCTTTGTGTGGGCATGTTTGTTTTTTCTAGACTTTGACTGAAGTCTTTCTTCTGCCACATAACATTCTCCGAAGGTCAGAGCAGGAGCAACAACCATTGTGTAGATGCAGTCTTAATTTGCATATACTGATTTTGCATTTGGGTACATGGACATTTAAAGACAAATAACAACTTACGTTACTCAAAGGTTGTGCTCTTTCAAAATATGTCCTGTATCAGTAGCCTAGTGGTTTCTTCCTGTATTTTAGCTCTCAGCTACCAATTCAAGTTATTCCAAATGCCTTGCTTAAATACATTTGATTCTGCTTCCATGACATGTGATTTAAGCTTCAGTCCCAGGCTAAGAAATCCAAACTGGCATCTTCAGTGTTCAATCCTGCCTTATGTAGAAACAGGAAAGAAAGGAGGACTAAGCTTTTCTTTCTTTGCTGTAGCAAAATTTGATCTTTTCGAAAGATTCATACACAGTTGGTAAAAACTGAATTGGAATAACACATTCCCCCAAGACCTGACTAATGGAACATGACAAAGATATCATTAGCTATTATATCCAACAACAAATATTGTAATCCTTCCACCAAAACTTCTATTCGCATTACATAGTTAAGGTTATTGCAGCAAATGTTAACTTAAAGACAGGATGCACAAGTGAGTAGCAAACTGTATGTTGTTACAGCATGGTTCTAGCAATGGATGGCACAGTCTCATTAGTAGAAAACACACAGAAAGACACTCTTATTCTCCCAAGGCAAAGTACTTTTAGAAGGATGGACTGCAGGTTTGCATGAATAAATATGATCTTGTAAATTGAAACATGCAAATTGCTTTTTCTGTAAACCTTTTTCTGTGATCACTAAAATGGCAATACCTAATGCACAAAACCATAAAAATTTGAAAACGTATCAGTACAAGAAAGAAGAGTAACCATCCTACACAACACTAGGATCCGTGAGCATGTGAAATTAGCAACTCCTCTCTATCAATCCTGGGGTTTAACACAGTATCATATAACCACATACAAGTTCCAGAGCCAGCAGCTTTGTGAAGAGGCTGATAGCAGAATATTAAAAGGCAGGTTTACTGTCTGGGCACTCAGCCAGGAAGTTGCATATTCCCAGCCATGGACAGCAGGGAGAGCAGAGCCACTGCTCCAGAGTAATAGGATTACAGCTCGGAGATAATTCGTAGTCTTTCATCTTTAGATGACCAATATGAAGTTTCAGCCTTGGTTGTGAGGAGCCATTTCAGTTTCCTATCACCAGCAAATGTTTCCTTCCCCACCATGCAGCATGTAGACATCTAAAAATTAACCACCATATACAACTGAACAAAGTTAAATGCATACTCCATCTATTGTTCAGCCAACTGGAAACAAAGCTGAGATAGGAGGTAGAAAATTGCTCATCACCTTTCTTCCTGAAGCGTGATCTCTTTTGATAACTTACGTAACCACATGGCATGTTCTGCAGGCAGCAAAACAAATCAATTAAGCAGCTCTTCCTTTCTGACTCACTCTCCTCAACCAAACTGCGCTCATAATCATAGATCATCAAAAAGTGAAAAATACAAACATCCCTTTTCAGCAAAAGATGGTTTGGCAGGTAAAAAGCTGCACTTTTGTGTAAACCTGTGACTGTCAGATCTAGCTCCATATACTTTCTGATGATGCCTGAGTAATCAGTACTGAAAAGGCAAAGGCAAAAGCTGTTTCTCAGAGCTGTCAAAAAGCAGTGGATCTCAGGTTTTCTTAAACATCTGAAGCAAGGAAAAAAACCCAAAACAAACAACAAAGCTCTAATTTCAGATTTTAACAGCCTGATCTAATGCATCTGTAAGTACTAGTGTGGCCTACTGGAAAAAACTACACTGCACTTTGTTTTGTGTAAGTTTATTTACCACATTTAACATTGGGCTGTGCATTTTTGAAACTAAAAAAAAAAAACCCAAACCAAAAAACTACACCTGCATGATTGTCCAGTATCAGGTATACAAACTCATTTCAAAACATGGGAAGGTGTTCTTTAATAGTGAATTGCAGAAAAAACTCTAATTAATCCCATAAAAGGAAGCAAGAATTCTAACATCGATTGTTGATAAAGGTAATTACATGTTTGAATTCAAGAGCAAGTAGCCACCTCTGCACTATTAAGCCACACTTTTTACAACAAATCACGTTAGGCCAGTGAAGGAGATGCAACCTCCGCAGATCTCTGGAAATTATGATGAGCCAGTCGTTTAAAAGAAGCTGTTATTTTGCACCAGTCTTTGCTACACAATGTTTGAAAATGTGGTAGTGATAAAAAGAAACAAAAACCCCACTATGAAGAATTTATTGTTTTTAATTACAGATATGGTTGGTCCAAGGAATTAAAAAACAACTAACTTCAGTTATACCTGCTAAAACTTGTTGAAATGGCTGTTATGAAAGAACTATTCAGAAGATAATGACAGGAGTATCTACCAAAGATGATACATGCTTAAACTACAGCTGATCAAAAGTTTTCCTGTCTGAACAATGTATCATAACTACCTATTATGCAGTTTCTTCTACTTAAGAAACAATGCCTGGGAAAAAAAATACTGAAACAGGAAGTGTAGATAAAAGTGCCTCTATTTCCTACAAGCAAATACTAACAAAGTGGAGCCCAGGGTTCAACCCAGACTACTGAAGCAGGTCTTTATGATACTGTGGTCTGGTGCTGCCTCTGTGGCTATACCAGTTTTGGAGCAGTTTCCATGACAACTTCACTCTTTTAACATTATCCTTGTACTTCATACTTAACTGTGGTTCTTCTGTTTCCTCCACAGTTGGTTTCTGAGGATTCCACAAGTTATTCTGGGAGTGGTATGGATTGTAATTTTCATGTTAAACCTCATGATTCCCTTCATGTATTTTCATTAATTGTGGTATTTTGTATACCGGCTAACCAGAGTTCCCATCCTAATTCATGCATTGTGTCAGGAATATTTATATATGTTTTTGAAAAGTACCAGGGCTGAGCTGGCAAGTATGTGCAAAGTAACTGAAACAGTCCTTTAGAGGAAACTTAGCAGAGGATAATTATAGCAGAATTCAGAATCTTTCTTCTAATTTAAGCAAATCCATTAATAGAACAAAAAAATAAGAAAAAAAGATTTCTAAACATTGGCAAGAAAAACTCCAAAACATGCCGTATGGTTTTATAACAATGCATTATTTTCCCTTCTCTTGTGTGATAGCTCACATAAAAGCAAAAGGGAAAACCAGCTGATAATACAGGGAAAACATTTGTAACTAAAGCATTAAGTGGTGCCACAGGTGTAACTGCAAAGGACTGGTAAATTTTTTCCGAAGTTCATTTATAACAACTGTACATACCACTTGCAAAAGCAGCATTAAAATACACCATTCTGCATTACAATCAGCTCCTATACTTGAGAAGGGGGAGGTGTGACAAAATAAGCTTTATCCCTGCAGTACTAAGATGCTTTGCCAGTATCTTTCATCTGCAGAGGACAGTAACAGTTGCTGGCAAAGGTTTTCTCCTTTTCATCCAGCACCAGACAATGTCAGTCCCAAACTGACCTGCAACTTCCCAGGAGAGATAGTAGCCCACCGTATCTTCATCTCAGATTACAGATATCCTGCAGTTATTTATTCAGTATTGTGTCATTAGAAAAAAGAAAACAATGTTTGCTGCTTCTTAATTTATAAGTTTATTTTGATCACTTCATCTTAAAGTTAAGTCTTTATTCCAGCAATAAACACACCTTTATTCCAGGTGACATAAACTAATGCTTCCAAGAAACAATGATATCAAGAAATCATTTTTAATCAAACAATTGCCAATTCTAGCTGTTCACTACAATTACTTTAAAGACAACCAACAAGTCAGAGTTGAAGCTGTCTTCAAACTGCCTTTTCTTCTTTTTCCAGAAAATTACCATGCTGCCACATTGAGAGTTGAGAATTTTATTATTTATTCTTGATAACTTTATGATTTGCATGAATACAGGACTTAAGAATCCTCTGATTCCTTTACCTGAGGGGTATGTTCTTTATACATATATGTTCTATGTTATAATCTTGCTTTTAGTCATTTAACATCTGTAACAATGCTTTAGTTCACTTGAGCTCTAAGAGCCAGTGCGACTCCTGCTAGCATCTTTTCCCAAGGAGACATTCGGAGTCGTTAAAGCTAACTCTAGCTTTCTGCAGATATACTACAGTGTTTTAGCTTCCTGTAGCACTAAGTCATGTTGTTTACTAGAAATTTATAGTGTACATTCACAGACATATACATATGAGCTAGTTTTTTTTATTGTTTAATAAAGTGGCTAGGTCAACCCACAGTTCCTCCTTGCTCTGCTCCTTGGAGTTAGGTTACTGAACAAAATTGGGATCTGCTCTGCCCCAGAGCCTTTAGCCAGCTCAGCTGAAAGATGGCTACAGCTGTTTGCTGAGCCAGCACAGCTATTCATATATAACAAAAGAACAATAACAAAAAAGCGCATCTGACTTGAGCACAGAAAATTCTGCCTTTTCCAACTGGAAATGAACAAGTCAACAAAGTAATAAACAAACAAAAATGACAACTACTTTGAAGTTTGAGAACCCTTCAACAAAGGCCTTCTGACACGTTACTAGGGAAACTACAAAGTCATAGAGCTGAAATGTGGCACAGTCATTAAGTTAAAAAAAATCTTGCTGTCAAAAAAGTAAAGAATATTATTAAAAGCTCTGCATTTCATATAGCAGAAGGAAGGCATTAAAGACCTATACTAAGACAATTTATGTATTTATTGTAGAAGATGATGGGATATAACAGATGTCAGTTAAACTGTCATTAAAGGGTATACATCTTACCAGTGAAAAATATGGGCAGTTTGGGAAAAGGTTCTCTATAATCTGATAGTGAAATGTGAACCACATTCATGACTTGCAATAAGCACAGCTAAGTAGCCAGAGGGAAAAGATTAAATGAAACAAATGAAACAAGATGAAGCATTATCAGCTCATTTCATTCTGTCCTGTTACAAACGACAATAAGTAAAATATACTTCATATTTTAATGGAAAAGTGTAAGATACGCAGGCAGGTTAGGATTCAGTATTTTACAAAAGGACACAGTTATAACAGTGAGAAATGAAACATGTCTACATCGATACCACATTAAAACTGGCAACAGCTCTTGCAAAACTATCAAAGCATATATTCTGTTGCTCCATGCACACTCTTGTCTCGTAAGATGAAACTTCCCCTATTTCTGAAGTAATAAAAAAGGAAGTAGCTTCTGACAGCTTTCATAAAAAAGCTGTACAACATTATCCCTGTTTTTAAAGTAAAACTGCTACAGAAAACAGTTAATATTCTCTTTATGATACTAATATATTTTAAAAAGAATGGGAAATTCAGAATTCTGAAGGAAGTTATTGCTTCCTCACATACTTATCTTTAAAACAATCTAACAGAAACCAACTGCAAAGAGAGCAACAACCCCCAAAGAAATCAATGCGGTTAAGCCGATGTCTTTCAGCTCTCTTCAACATAAACAAGTTATTTTCAAGTCAGTTCTACAATGAACTTTATTAATTACAAAATTCACTATGATGTTGTATGCTATTTCACACTTCTGCAGAGACTTCCCAGTAGTCTTCTCATCAGTCTTAAGTAATGACCCTAAAGCTACATACCATCACACGAAAACAAAGTGAAATCTTTGACATGCAAGTTGGAAAGGTTGCCTCACATACAGTTTATAGTGACCCAGCAATTTTTGTGCTGCAAGTATGACAACTCAAGAGCAGAAAAAGCACCATCTGAATAAACATTTGGTATCCCCTGAAAACTGGCTACTCAAGTGCCACAGAAATAGCATCTTGGGTTCTGTAAGTAAACTTCATTTGTATTCAGCACAGTAGTGGAACATGTTCTGATGTTGCCTTTCACATTAACTGTTTGGTTTGTTGGGGTTGCATGCTGCTGCTGATAATCTTTGTCATATTCTGATATAGTTTTTGCACTTGCTGTTTGCCATTTTACTGCAATTCATTCAGAATTTACCTACTATGCTAGTGATAAATACAAATGATCAAAGGAATAATTGCATTACTTGATAAAATTATTAAAACCAAATCATGATAAATACTCCGACTCTCTTTCCAGAGTTTGATGCACACAATACAAAGGGAAAACAGTTGACTTACTCATACTTTTGCAACTAATGAAATTGTGAGTTTCTATCAGTAGAAGATCTTCATGCAATATAGGAACAATGCTCTTCCAAGAGAACTGCTGCCTATCATAGTAATGTTAAACAGTTAAACACGCAAGATATTCAAGAGGAAGTGCTGTTTTCATCTCTTAATAGTGTGGCAATGTTACTTCTAATGGAATTAGGAAAGCTTTATTTTGCCTGTGTCCCCAAGAAGTGACAATGAGCCTGCATCAGCACAGCTGTTAGAAATGAAGTAGTTTCCTCTTTGACAAGATTTCCTCCTTTTTCCTACTCCTCCTTTTCTGTAATGTTTATTTTATTATTCTTTTATTAGGCTGAAGGCTTTTTGAAGCAAAGGGCTATCTTTTGTTGTGTATTTATACAGGGAAAGGGAATGCGGAATTCCATTCCTTTTGGAAAACTGTCTAGGCTATTTCTTACTTCAAAACACTGTTCAATCTGAAATTCAATTCAGTTTCTGTACTTTCCTCATATAGGTAAATTTGGTGCCAAATAAGAAGTCTTATAATTTTTTCATTCTTTTCTAGCAGTTACGTAGCATACCTAAAGTAGAGAAAAGAACCATCACCTGAAACAAAACTAGGAGCACAGGCTTCTAGTGTATTTCCCGTTAAAGATATGTCTATACATGTGGTGGTCTTGGCAGTCCTGGGGCAATTGTTGGACTTGATGATCCTGAAGGAATTTTCCAACCTAGTTGATTCTATGATTCTATGTAACAAAATTCTTCTAGCATGGGTGCCAGTGATGCAAAGGGACATTTAGCAGAACTACCTTTTATCAGTACTGTTGTTAACGGTGGATGATTTATACAACAGAAGTAGGTCTATTTTTCCTTTTGTCCTAACAAAAACATACATTCCTCTGACATACTTAAGAACTTCATAATATTGAAATGCCACCCTGATGCTTCCCTTTTATAGCTATTTAAGTCAATGCTGACACTGTCCTGTCATTTTACCCTTACATCAGCATTGATACTCGTCTGGCCCTCCCGTGAGCTGGTCTGGGAAGCCAAGGAGATTACACATACAATCAGCTTTTGGGTGGCTTAGTTCCTTGAACCAGATCATCATGGGGTTGGCAAGCACCAGAGCTGTCAAAAGGAAGGAGGTGGGAATGTGAACTCACTGCCAGAAGTCTGGCTGCATTGACCTGCAGTTTCAGAAACTGTTGTGGAAAACAGTCTTGGTAAAGACCAAGCCACTCATCATTCAAAAGTGCTTCTGTATATACTAAAGCTATTAAAATGCACCACTTTGAGAAGATGTGTTATTGACTGTTTCACTTAGTATCACAGTTCCATGCTGATCTAGTTTTCCAGAGATTCAAAGAATCTTCTTCATATTGCACTGGCTCAAAGGTGAGGTCCCATGCTGGGCCACTGAAGAGTTATAACAGCATCAATAAACATTGAAACATCACATATACATAGACATCACAAATGGGAGAGTTAATAAGTCTGCACAGTTGCTTATTTTTATATTTTACTTTTGAATGTTAGGGGATAGGGGAAGTGTGTGGTTGTTTTTTATGTAAGTGTAACAAGCTAGTTTAACAAACTTCTAGGGTTGTTAAGCTGGACAGAACATCCAAGTTTACTACTAAAAGATAGCTTAAAGTTGTTGCTATATCCAAAAGCAAAGGAGGCATTTTCAGGTACCCCAGCTATCCCTGTCAATCAACAGGAAACACTTGACAGTATTCTTGTTTATATGATCATCCTTAAGCTTTCAGACTTCCCACCCAGAGAGATAAAAAAATAGCAGACAGTACTTCCTTCTTTCAGGTTACTTATAAACTGGGTTAGTGCATTCACTTCACTACTAGTAAAAACTACTTGGAAAGGGTGCAAGAATAAAATAAGCTTGGCTTAACTCCAAAAGTACCCATTTCTCAACATTACTGGAATGATTTCAGTTCATTTGGGGGATAATTCCCGTTCAAACTCTTCTAACTGTTATTTCCCAGCAATTATCACAGTTTTCACAGTGGAATGCAGTTGCACGGTGGTTCTGACCCATGACTGTCCAGCACTAAAAAAGAGAACAGTTTGCCTGAATGGAGAACTAAAAGATCTGTGGCATTCACAGAAGTTGAGCAAGTAAGAGAATGAGAGAAGGACAATTAAAATCATTAAAGGGTCAAGCAGTTGTCTTATAAAAAGCAGACTAAAAAGGTTGGGCCTCTTCAAACAGGAAAAGCTGAAGGTGGGGCAGGAATATGACTGAACTTTACAAAATGAGAAAGGGAGCAAATGAATTGAGTAAAGCATGCCTGAGACAAAGGCTGTGAAGGAGATGAGGGTTTACTGCAACATGCTAATTCTTGCTGAAGCACTCAGCTGACATTTCTCCATTAAGGTTTTCCTGCCTTCTCATTACAAATTAACAACTCTTTTCCTGGTAAAGTACTGCTTAGAAATACAAGTTAGAAGTCAACTTCTCTAATGAGACATGTTCTAGCAAAAAGCTTTGGTTTTATAGCACAAATCTGTATCAGGAGAACCATTACCTACAAGATAAACAATAAATTCCACTGCAAAAGGTCTTGCCAAGTTATACTGTATCATTAACAAATTTACTGTAACTTCCCTCAGAATACTGTTCTCTGGTTACAACTAAACATTTCTAGAGACAAATCCTAGTTCCTTAAAGTCCTTCTTCAAGAAGAAAGTCCCAGAAAAATCTAAAATGCTGGTCAATGAGATATGAAGAAAGTAAAGGGACAGTCCTCTCCAATTCATTATCAAGCTAGATGCATATCAAAATAATTCTGCCTTAACACTGGAATTCACTATAGCTTTCATACTAGGTAGCACTATTTTGATGGAGGCACAACTGAAGTTACAGGATAATGGTTCTCTCTAAACCTTCAGGCTGTACAGTTACCCTTCCACTCTCTGCTCACCCTCTCGTTTTGAGAAAGCGCATTCATGCAACTACAGAAAAATTACTTTCCGAAAATAATAAATTCCCTTCATTTGTTATGGCCTCCTTCAGTTCCAGGTTTTCTGAAACAATAACCAACAAATTAATTTTTAAGACTGACACTTTAAGGTAACTCACTTAAATCCTCTGTTTTAAGAAGAGATTTAGCAATTCTTAAATTCTAATCAATAAATTGATTTGGCTATTGTAGTACAATTCTATTTTTTTCACTATCATATTCTTCTCCATAGAAAAACCAGTAGAAAATAAAAATCATATCATAGAATATCATGCTTCAGGTAATTAGAACCTTCTTAAAGCCAGATTTTGGGTGGAACTTGATTCAAACATGATTCTATGCTTAAGCAATTTCTTGCTCTAGGCTATAGGTAATTAACTAAATAGAAAATGGCTCCAAAATATAAACACGGTTGTGTAAAGGGGAAAAAGTTTGTCTTTCTTTTAGCTTACAAATCATCATTCATGCTTAGCTGTTTTACATTAACCTCTCTACATAAACACACACAGTCCTACATAATGCTGCAAACCACTCTTAATCCAGAAAAGTGAAAATAAGCAAGAAAAATCCATAACCTTTAATATTGTAACTTGCTTTTACATATATTTAGAATTGCTGTGAGAGACATTATGACCTCCTAAAATAAATGTGATACTTTAAGGAGGTACATTAAATATACAAAGAATCTTCCATTACTATTTTATTGTAGATTTTTCAATTTAGTTAAATCTTCTGCTGCAGGTACTTTAGTTGGTTTATATCATGAATGTAGAGCATAGTCCATAGAAAATTTGAAATGCCAATAGAACGTTAACATTTACATTAAAGCCTTAGTTTTTGTTGAAGTATGAGGTAGCCTGGTACTTTTTATTGAATATTGCTTAGCCAATTTTTTACTGCCTGACACCCTTCAAACATATTCTGCAAATACTAGGTCCTCTTTCTCTCTAAAAAGATTCATTCCAATTTCTGAGCGGAAAAAAAAGTGTTTCCACATAACATATTTGAGACATTTTTGGCGGTTAAAATTTCTTTCAAGCATTCCATACTGTTATAAAGCCATTAAAAATCAATTAGAGGGAGTGACAATATATATTTTACACAGGTTTGGACAAAAATTATAAAACATCATTCATTTTTTTACTCTGTTGTTCATTCAGTCTGCTTTGTTTTGTAACTTTGAATTTCATGGCTTTTCTGTCACTAAACATTGAGAACTGGAACAATCCAAACAGTGTCAAATGAAAAGACAGCACAAGCATTGTATTTGAGTAATTTGACAATTACAGTAAAGTAAGACAATGGGCAAAAGAGGTGAGACAATATGAATTTGCCAATTTTGTGTATAATCTGAATATAATTAAAGGTTATTGGGGGAGCACAAGACCAAAGTAGTATTCATAAACCACACTTCAGGCCAGGGTCTCAAGGAATGCGCTTAAGATCTCAAACCAGAGGATTTAATTACATGATGCCTCTTTTACACAGACACAACTGTCACTGAAGGAGAATGATGTTTATAACCTTTTGAGATTCTCAAAAGGTGGGTCATGGCGCATTAAAAATGTAAGGCCCATTCATAACTGCTTTCAATCAAAAAAAAATACCCAAACTGGGAACTGTGGCATTGCAAATGCAAATGAAATAAATAATTTCTTCAATATTGTTTATAGGGTGGTCAAAACTAGAATTTGAGTCACCACGAAAAGAAACTTGTGATGCACTGCTCTGCAACAATAGCACGTATTACTGCTTGGAGGATTGTATTACTGAAGGACTGCTGCCCTGCCAAAGAGTAAGCTCAAAAGGTTTAACCCATATGTCTACAAAAACTGTCCCAAAAAAAAAAAGCAAAACCAAAACAATTGCATCACTATTTTTTAGCTCCTATATCATAATTATTTATTGTAATAAACTGCATCTTAGATATGAAGAATTATTTCATCAAGTTAGAACAGCTTAAAGAAACTTCACTCTTCAGTGTATTTGCCACTAAACAGTCACATTTAGTTTATGCCTCAAATCTATAAAGTTCTACACTCCAGACAAGAAACTAACAGTCCAAGCACTTACACAAATAGTTAGCTGAGGAATATGAAACATCAGATGACATGAAAACAAATAGGAACTTTTATAAACAAAGATAAATAAAATCACATAATGATTTCCTATTTACTCGAGAGTTTAAAACAGTTCATATAACTGTGCTCACACCTTGGAAAAGATGACTGCATTACCAAGGAGTGATCATGAGCATTCTATATTTATCCTCCACAACCTTGCCTGCAGTTCAATTCTGAACGCAACAGACAGACAATACATTACTCATAAGTTTTGTGATGGTGACTTGAAGCCAAGCAACTTCAAGATGTCCAAAAAATGAGACATAAAACGTGCTATACTTCTTTAGAGTATTTCCTTGCTACAGACAAAAGGGAGAGAAGCCATCTAAACCAAGAAAATTATCTTAGTTTACAATCTACAGACAACTTTCTTGCACTACCTGCTTCCTCAGAAAACTTAAGAGTGACAATAGGTGTAAATAGCTCTGTGAAGATTTCCCCTTGACACATTTCTCAGGTTTTAAACCCGTGATACAGCCTTTTCCTTAGTTGGTGTCCACAACATGCTAAAACTGCAACAGTGTGAAAATAAAGGTAATATTATAGAGCAACTTACCAAGTTGATCAGGAAGACTAAAATCATTTGTTTTCTATGAAGAGTCACGCATCTTTTCACCTAGACCATGTGCAACAGCCCTAAACCACTCAGGCTACTCTTACAGAAATTCCTGTTCTTAGCAAGCTTTACCTAAAATTGTAGTTCCATTTACTTATACTAAATATTTAAAATTGAACATTGCCATCTTAAACATTAGTGTCCTGAGAGTAAATCAACTCTCTTCTCTCCTCTATCTACTAATGCCTCTATGGCTAAACAAAGCAACATAACATTTAAGTGATTATTATTAATTCAGATCTCCTGGGGACAACTGCACTACTTTATTGCTCCAGTTTAATCAGAGGTCAACTTACACAGCCAATTATGAATGAAAATAGATTAGAACAAAATGTATTTAGTATAGCAACCAATTTTAATCAAAATTGCCAGAAGTTCTGCACTGATTCATTCTTAATTCTTATCTATCAAATTCAGGACACTTTCACCTGCTTCATCTTCCAGGTCTAGGCTATGGCAGAGTCATAAAACTTCATGAAACTTCAGTATTCGACTTCATTGAAGATTTTCAAACATGAACTTATCTCCCAATTAGCACTAAACATAAAGGATTTCAAATGAACTCAAGCAATAACCTTCCGCAGGAAACTATCTTTTTTTATAGGAATGTTTATGAGTTTCAACAGCTCTAACATTCTTCTAAAGAATTAGTGGAGCTAATGACACCAGGTAAGTCAAAAGATAAAGAGCAGAGAAAAAAGCAGCCTATATCGGTGCTTCATCTTAGATACTAAGTTGTCAAAATCTACTTCTATGAGTGCTAAGTTACAGCTATAAAAGAAATCCACCCTAGGAAGCAGCATGATACATTAGTATCATTAAGATGACTTCATGTTGCAATATTCAACTGGAAGAATTATTTAGAATAGCGTGCTGTAAGGCCACAAAAACTACAAAATATGAATTCTCCTTGCTCTGTCCTGATTTTGTTTTCAGGTCAGACTAATGGAGTATTTGCTAGGATTAGAAAATAAGTTATGATGTTAGTGGTACACAAAAAGTACTTCTAAGCAGCCACCAACTGTCAGTCCATATTTTGGCATTTAAAGGAACTAAGGCCACACTATCATTAACTTATATAATTGGTCCAGTTTTATTAAATCAGTATTTAAAAAATCTATTTGTTTCTACGTGCTGTAGAAGACATGACGGTAAAAACAGGCTCTCCTGTAACTCGCATAGGTACATTACAGGTAGGACTGTTTTAAGTGCAGAAACAAAGGCTTAACTTAAATGAAGCAAAATTATTAGTCTATTGAATTTGAAGAAACACTAATATCAAAAGTCCACTATCATTAGCCAGAGATGAGTTTGTATTGGCCACTATTGTGAATACAAGTATATACGAATACTTAATGTAGTTATAGTTTTCAGAAGATAATGCATTTGGGTAATGCTGTTCACCATGATTATGGCTATCAGCTTCCACAACATTTCTTCTCTGATCTAAAGAGAAAGCAGAATAGGCTTTTTAACTAAGCACCAGTTAATTGCTGAGAGTTGGAAAACTTGTCTTAGTAGCTTTAAATGAAATACAAATATTTGATTTTCCAAATTCCTATGAGAATCTTGTATATACAATGTTTCCAACATCTTAGATTCAGGTAATAAACAGGATACTCTAAATGGGCAGAATATTCCAATTCAAACTAAGAAGCATGAATGCAATTCAAAACCAGACAAGTATAAGGGATTCCTGAATAATCATTTGTTGATTTCTATTAAAATGTATATATACTATATATTCTCTCTGTATACACATACCATATATAGATACCCTATGTAAGACACAGGGTACTGCCACATACATCCTACCACTCTGCTCTGGTAGAAAACTTAAAATGAGTTTATATATACAGATGGTACCTCTCATTAAATTCTTTGAAAAGTATCCTCTAGTGAAGGGCTCAGAGATGACACCAATTAGACACTAGGAAAATGCCTTTCTGCAATGTAAGTGCTCTGATTACCAAAAAGGCTGAGAAATTTTACTGAAATACAGTCCCAGCACTTCAAGAGGTTAACTTAGGATGGCATCTGCATTTTAATCAGTTATGTGCATCTGTATGATAAAGACTCTCAGTCAGGAACTTTAGCAAGAAAGAGAGAAAGAGCAGCAGAGCAGACCAGGCTTTTTAAAGGTCTGGTTTCACACCATCTGAACATTAACTTCTGGGAATTTAGAAAGTAGCTTGAAGTAGATTAAAGTCTTTAACACTTACTTATACTGATTTACCTTAAAGCAATGTTTACTATGTGCACTGAACCGATACTGGATACAATAGGGCAATATAACACACAATAAAATAACATAATATACTAATGTAACTAATTTCTAAAGCAAACTGATTACAATTATCTTTAACACTAAGAGCCTATGATTTTTCAGGGGACTTAACCTGATCAAATCAAGAGCTGTTTCAAACTTTTTTTTTTTTTACCTAAAGGGGAAAAAAAAAAAAAAAAAAAAAAAAGAGAGAGAAGAATAGTTTGCAATCCAGCTGCCAAATTTCGAAGTTGAAATCAGCCTCCAATGTTATTATGTGTCTTCAGTGGCTGACAGAACCCTGGCAGTCCATTCAGTAATTCTAAATAATCCATGAAAGGCAATTAAAAGACATTGGAAAAAGAAGTCTATCATCAGCAACTTTGAAATTCTCTTCACAAGGGCCATCACCTGATACTGAAGTACTGGAAGGGCCTATAAATTGAAAAAGGATGGAAAACCACACCATTATTCATTCACCAAAAGCAAAAGGAAAAGAAAACAGCCTAAAAGTGGCCTCTCTGAAAAGGCTGAAAAGGGCTAGAAATGAAAAGTCCTATACAACCATAAATCTTTGTCATCAGCAGTCTGCAGTTACACAGCTCCTCTGACCACAACAGACTTGAAGCAGTCGAAACACTTAAAGAATATTTCTAAACATTACTTAGTGAATACAAACGTATGAATCGTCAGAGCTAAGAAAGCTTTAGAAAACTTGAACAGCTTCAAAGGAAATAAGTTCTTCTGGTAATTTGGCTAAGTTATTAAAAAAATAAACAAGACCCTTGTAGCTGGTTGGGAATAAGGAGCGTAAATCACAAGTTTTCAGTACCCTTATGAAGACTTTTGGATACAAAACTAGTTATCACTAGACACAGAATTTTTTAATGTAAATAATTTAATCAGGTAGGCGTCACAGTACTGACAGGATAATTTAAGAGTTGCTTTTGAGTTTTTATTTTAGGATTTGATACTTTGTCCAAAAGATGAGTTACACAACTAAACCAAATACTTCTCTACAGGAAATCATAGCATGTAATGAATATAACCTATTTTTTTATTAGAAGTCCAAAGTATACAAAGCCTTATTTATCTGGAAGTTCCATTTGATCATGTATCTGCCAAAACCCTGTCACACACTGACTCCAAGGATTTTAAACAAAGGCAAATGTAGTTTTGGCAAATGTGACACTAGGGTGTTGGGTTTTGTAAACAAACAAAAACCCCACCACACACATAAAATTAAACCACCACCCCACTTACATTACTTAGACAAATTCTTTAAACGTTAACAGTTTTGCTCTAGTTTATAGCTTAGATTCCAAAATTTGAGAAGGAACTGAATGACTATTCTTGCAGTGTCTCATTTGAGGTGTACATCCAAGGAAGAACAACCTACCACACCTTAGCTTTCAAAACAGTTTCTTGCCAAGCATGCTCAGATGCAGGAACACAAGTACAGTTAGTATCTATGCGTAAGCCTCCTCCTCAAACTAGATGGAAACAAAATGAATGCTGCTGAATACATGCACTAGGAGACTTCTTTTTTAAAAATGAGGGGTTTTTTTTCCCCTAGGAATATTTAGTACTTTTTAATTCTCGCCAGTGATAGGTTCAACAAGTTTACCAGTGTAACTGCGTGTGTCATTCTGACTACTACTACTTTTGAAATAAAGTTTAATTAAAAAAAAAAAATCAATTTCAAAAGTTAACACTCTGTGTCATAAGCGAAAAATCACATCCAACTCCAAAAATCCTCTTATGGCAAATAAAGCACACCAAAATTCAAGATTTGCCAGCTGTCTTGCTCAGATATCTTCCACTACAGACTACTGCTTATACAGATGTGCCTGCAGATAAACATTAAGTGAGAAGAAGTTTGAGGACGGGAGAGAAAATGCATGTGGGGAGGAGGAGAACACATTTATTACTGTAGCTCTGAGGCTTCCCCAGTCATCTCTAAGGGACAGAGCATCATATTCACCAACAGGGAATCAAAACTCCACTATGAAGTTTAAAGAACTTTTAATCGTCTGCAGGTGCCATTAGAGACAATATTACGTTTTTACAGTCATCAAGACTTATGATAGAGCTACTTCATATTTCCCTATCATTTCAATAAAAAAACCCAAAACAACACCAGAACAACTCATCTTCCACACTTAGCATGAGAACCATCATCTAGACTACATATTACATCAACATAAACTAGGTGCTTTTATAATAGAACACTGACACAAATTTCTAGGGTGAGAAAACACCCCACCTAGCATTCTGAGCTCACTGTGGCACTTTTGCTCGTATTTACAAACAGGTAACGCCACAGTACAATAAAATTTAAAATAAGTTCTAGCAAAAATAGCACAGGTTTTACGAGTACCCAGATTTCATAACCTCTTAAATGCTGTACTTTAAATAGAAATATTTCTTGACCTAATTAGCTCTCAGAAACACTGTAACTGCTATTCTTTCTCGTATTACTTTTTTTTCCAGTCTCAAGAACCTGTTCCAGGGTCTCAGTTCTTGTCAGTTCCCCAATTCTCTCATGCTTATCCTCGATGATGATTTTCCATCCTACCCCTAAACCAAATGTGGAGCACTAATACCCTTTTAGAAAGAGGAAGAGTAGCTAAAGATTTGCCTGAAAGCTACAGCCTTGTCAAACACTAGCAGCGTTATAACTATATCATTATAATCTACTCTGCTTGATAAATTCTAGATAAGCACCCTTAAAAACACTACTTGTACCAGTATACTTATAGATATAAAAATCAAACAACTAAGAGAAGTGAATTCTGCCATGTAAAGAATGCCAAGAGAACACCACTATTTAATTCAATCCCACATGGAACAAGAGAGAATGCCCATTAAAAGCAACGTGAGCTTGGCCCTATAAACTACTCAGGAGGCACACAAGTCAATTTTCCTGTGCACGGGCCTCCTTCCGTACAGAAACTCAGGAAAATATTAAATAAATATGAAAGTCACACCTAAGAAAATAGAGTCCCTGTAATGTTAGAAACCATGCTGCGTACACGAGTCCAAAACCAACAAAATACAGGAGAAGCGAGCGATTCCGCAACGGGCAGGGTGGAGCAGAAGGCGGGACGATGACCTAATAGGTCTTTTCTATCTTTAGTTTCGTGAGGCTCGGTGGACAAGAGACGCCTGGATCAGGCTCTGCTCGCCTCCCGGCACGTCCCCCCGGCCGGGCGAGCACAGCACCTACCGGCCTAACGAAGTTGTCCGGACACTCGATGCTTACAACAGGTATCCCAAGGTGACAGCGCTTGCAGACAGGCAAGCTTTAGACAGGACTAAGAAGCGATACGACAGGTCATTTTTTAGCAACGAGCCATACAAGCGGGTCGAGTTGCCTTGCGAAGCGAGCCATACAAGCGGGTCGAGTTGCCTGCTTACCCTTACCTTGAACACTTTACCGAAAGCACCATCTCCCAGCTCTCCTATAATCTCCCAGAACTCCTCAGGGTTCAAATCCCTCTTGACGTGCTCATATTGTTTCTTCTTCTTCTCACCACCCAGCTTGAAGATCTTCCGAAAGTTGAAGAAGGACATCTTTGCTCCTGCCGAGGCGCTGGCAGCGAGGGGCAGGCGGCGTCTGACGGTG
>NW_009941528.1:78110-82786 GCF_000696875.1 Nestor notabilis | reverse complement strand
CAACATATCTAGTTTAAAGTTTTCTTGATTAAAATAATTTAATTGTACATATATATAAATAGTATAAATGGAAATAAATAGATTTTTATCTATTTCTCTGTGTGTTTATGTATGCATGCGTATGTATATTCTGACCTTGTAAAAAGAAATCTATGAATATTAGCAGGAGTCTTTTGGATATAGGTGAATTAAATGACATTTGAGGTAATCACAGAACTAAATGGCAACTAATCAACAACTCATCACAAGAATAAGTTCACATTAAAGATAATGTAAAAAATAGAAAAAAAAATTAAAGCTAATGTAAAAAAAAAAAAAAAGAGTATTTAGGTTTCCAGTTGATAAAATCCTCCTTTCTGTCTTTCCACCTCTCTCTGCAAATACTTCATTCCCAGCCCTTCTGCTATGCCCTTAGCAAGCCCTTGACAGGCAGGTGGTGGGGTCCCAGCTCTCTGGACAAAACAGCCTGCCCCCAGCTGCCTCCAGCCCTTCTCCTGGGATCGTGGGGCTCTGGAAGTTGCCCCTTGCAGGCTGAGGAAGACAGAAGGCATTAGGAGTGGAAAGGGCTTCAGATCCGCCTTCTTTGCTCTCCAGACCCTCTGGCCAATCCCTCTACAAGAAATCCTTACTTCAAACAGATTAAATCGCTGTTTTCCAGGTGTCTCCCAGCTGGCTGGTAACCCAATATCCTAAGGGTTCATGTACCTATTTTCCTTAAATTTCCTCAACTTCCCTTTCCTCTGCATCAACATCTGGCATCAACCTAACCACAAGCTTAAACACCTCTTCAACTGTGTTCAAGCCTATTTTTCTTTAGCAGTCAGGCTTTTCTTTTTTTTGAATCACAGTCGTTGTAAGCATATTTTCATAGCATTCAAATCTCATAGGCCTTGCTGAAGGCAGGATTTTATTACTCTTTCTACGTTATTAATATTGCTTATGTCATCCATGGATTAAAAAAAAAAAAAAACCAAAAAAAAAAAAAACCAAAACCAAAAAAAAACCCCACAAAACCCCAAACAAAAATAACCCCAAACTATGCATCTGTGTTAGCTTCACCAAACTTAAACTGGGATAAACATTAACTGTTATGCCACAACAAAGCACTGCAAGTAGTGAAGAGGTTAGGCACAAATGCCATCCGGAACCGGGAACCTAACTGCAGCTTGTTTTCTTCCATTTCAGTATAACTTTGACAGTGCAAACTTTTGTTACCAATGCAATCCTACCTGATGGCAGGTGATAGCAAAATACCCTTGCAAATACTTAGTTGTTTGATTTTTTTGGTTTGGTTTGGTTTGGTTTTTTAAGAGAACTTTGACAGGTTGCAGACTACAGACAGTTGGTTTAACAAGGCTGGGGTGGTGCACACAGCTTCTGTGTTAGGGTATAAAGGAGAAAAACATTCCAGTAGTCAATGATAAGAAATCTGGACTCAATTCTAATAGCATAAGCTAGGGGCAAAGCATCCCTGTTAATCCTGCCTCAGTTGCCCAGATGTTAAAACATATTTGTCTTCTTCAGGGATTTTAAGATATATTCGCTTATGGATGGGAAGTGTATAGTGACTGTCTCAGAATTAAATACAAGAACATTAACGTAGACACAGCATGACATCATTAGCATAAATCGGTAAAACAAATGCTTTTGCCAAGATTTTTAGAAGTAATTAATAGTTCTGGATGACTTCTAAGTGCTTTGGTTTAAATCCTTTTAAAAGGACTGATTATCTGAAGGTGAGAGCTCAATGTGAAAACAACTGCCTTTTAACATATCTGAGGCTAAGCAATGTGCTTGAGCAGGGTTTTCCAGAGACACTACCTGTGAAAATGCTGGTCTTACACCTGGTTGTTCCGGAAACGTATTATACGTATGCTTACTGTTATTCAGTTACACAGATTCAAACTTACCATATTCAAACAAAAAGTAACTCAAGTTTTTCAATTTATTAGGAGATCTCAAATGCAATTAATATGCGGTTATCATCAATAAAATCCAGCAATGCTTCTAAAATGTATCTTAGGGCTGCTGATGTTAAAGTTAGACATTTATTTCTTTCCTATGAATTGAAGAGTCTGCTTCTGCTCTGCTTTGAAGTCAACGGGGGTTTCATCACTGTCTTCAAGGATAGGCAAATTAGAGCCCAAATTTGCATCTGGAACTATGTACAGTAGGGTGTTCAAGTGGCATACAACTTGTCACCACAATTATAGTAATTTTAATCAACCTCATTTGCTGTTTGCTTCTCTCAGGTTTCCAGGAGAATTTGCTCAACTGCACTTCAGTGTTCATATCTCTCTACCCCTTCTGTTTTACAAGTCATGCTTTTATTCTCTCATTTGTGCTGCAGCTGAACCGGAGCACTTTAATAAACCTCTTGTTACCCACATCTTCTATCCATATGTCATTGACTTAAGCAAAGCAGTTTGTCGGGTTAATATTTTATACACTTTGTATTTAGACTATTACTTAGCTGATCCATAACAGGGGATTATAGTCAGGGATAGGAATATTGAGTGACTTTTTTTTCTTTTTCCCACGTGCCTGTCTCCAAGACAACTAGATGGCTGTATTTAAAAGAGCACAAAGACCAGAAGGAGTAGCTCATCCAAGTCTTTTAGCAAGTGAATGCTCTGTGGTTTTGCATTTTCAGGCAGGCCTTTCACTCTATCCCCCTGACATCTTTTACCTCGGGGTCTGATGGGTGGGAACTCTAACTGGTAGCCCAGCTGATAATTGCAGCTATTAAGCTGCCGCTAGTGTAACTCCAGGTCCCTTTTGTTTCTGGTTTTATCTAGTCTAGCTTGAGTTTCACTACTGATGATATTCTTCCTTTTTTCCCCCCCTTTCAGTTAGGGCTGGTGTTTATTAGGTATATCCTCTCTCCAGTTCAGCCTGCTTGCAGTGATCTTGCAAAGCACACACTAGTTTGTGCTCTTGAATTTTACAAAAGAAAAGAAAGATAAATAAATAACATGTGGCCATAACAAAAGATCCCTGACAACCATAAATTAGCAATAGAAAATGCCTGGCAGCCCTGTAGGCAGTCCTCATGCTGTAGCCTCAGACAGACTACTAGTAGCTAAGCAGAGGTTGCAGCTCACTTAGGACCAACCATGATCCAGCATTAATCTGAATCTGCTTCTGAAATTCAGCTCAGCACTCTCTGGATTTCCTCTCCCTCTTTGGCTCTGTGAGGAATAACACTGTGCACTGGAAATGTAATGTTTGAGTGGTCAAGCTTCATTGCTCCCATGTATATTTTTTGGCCTGATAATTACATTAGGGATGTAAAATATGTAACGTAAGGTTCCTGTGAGAATTTGCCTCTGAGTAAAACGCTATCACATGTCATGGGGGTTTCAAAGTACGTTCGATGTAAAACCTCAAACCTGTCCAAACAACATATTTAGATGGGCACTGTAAGAAAGATTGCGCTGTTAAGCTTTATGTGAAGCTCACTGCAGCTCCTGCAGATAGCTGGTTGCAATGCCTGTGCAGTGCCAATTTTTGTTAAGACTGTTTTATTCCTTTGAACATGAGAGGCACAAACTTTTATGATTCATATAACCTTTCAGGGGATTCATATTCCAGAAGGATAATATCTGTACAGACTCAGAAAAACCCAGCAAGCTATTTCCATCCTCTCCCTAAAAGGATTTACCTTGCTTTGTTTCAAACGTCTGTACTTAACCCTCTTTGTGAGCTCCACATCACCAAATTCCTGAAAGGGGAGACCAGAGTACTCCAGTCATATTCAAAGATTTCACGTGCTGATGCTTCTGAAATTTCACATCCACTTCATATCAGTTAATCTAGCTGTGAAGGTAAACTTCTGTTGTTGGATCCACATTGTAGACACTTTACTGGTATGAATCTTGACTGTAAATATTCCTATAAAAGGGATTGTTCTCTTAATGTGATTTGCAGGGAAAGTGAAGTAGTGGCAATCCTCAGTCCAAAATTTTGGTGTGGTAAACTGAAAGTCTGAGTCCTTTGTAAGGCTCAGCTAATGTTCTTCAGACAGTTTTAGAAAGCTAAAATACATTAACCAAATTGCTAATAAAATTAAGTAATAAAGGTAAGTCTATGAAAACGCCTCCCAACAGTCATTCTCCCAAGCTTTTCTTTTCACAGCTAACATTAGCAGATATAATAGCATAATCAGCAATGTTTAAGTACACTAGGAGCAATAAAATGTTTTGGGAGGTTAAGATGAAACAATGAAATTGTCCCATCAAAATCTGGTTTTGACAGCAAATACATTTTGTAAATAGGTGTCTTCCTTCCTGTTTTCCACAGAAGGTATTGTTTTTTCTCACACATATCCAGTAAAATCTGCATATCAAAAAGGTGTTCCTTCAAACAGAATCTTTGAATTTCACTTTAAAGGGGAACAAAGATTTTAAGGAAATCCTAAGAATAATAAGTAAACATTAAAAAAAAAAAAACAAAACAAAACCAACCAAAAAAAAAAACCAAAACCAAAACCACAAGAAACAAAAAAAAACCCCAAATTCCTCCCATTTCCCTGACATCATTCTGCTTTGGAATAAACATTATCCCCAACCTTTTAGCTGGTTCATTAAAAAGTAAGTATATAAAAGCAGGCCAGTTCTTCCCATTTCCACTGACTTCTGGTTCTGACTGATGTTCAAGGGAGTGCAGTTCCCTCC
>NW_009941528.1:25397-77837 GCF_000696875.1 Nestor notabilis | reverse complement strand
GCAGGAAATAAGAAAGCTGAAACCAAACCAGAAAATAACCTGAGGCAAGGCAAAAGGAGATAAGAGTGAGGGAGCGTTGGTTTTTTTTTTTATTTATTATTTATTTAAAAAGACAGGAAGAGATTGTGCCTGTCTTTTCTGTCTTCACTCAAGACAAAATGGGGGGGAGGGGGGGGTTGAAATAAAGGAGATTAAGTGAAATAATAAGGGAGTCCTTAAATAAGATGCTTCAATGACCCCTAGTGCACAAGACAAGGCTGAGCTGAGCAGTTCACCATCAGGATGGGGCAGGAGATGGGCTGTTCTCCAGAGGGTCATGATCCTTTGTGGATGTTCATAGACATTCACAGGAAACAAAAAATTTTGAGATGCAGCCTTATCCAGCCTCATATACTTTCTCATCCAGTGGAGGATGAGAAAGGTTGGAAGAGGTCTTCTCCCCACTACTATTGCTCACATTTTGTCCTGGTAATGACCTATGAAGCTGCCTGAAATTGCCAAGGACCACAAGAATTACAGGCATGACAGACTTCCAGATGAGTCTTGCAGTAAAGGAGATCCTTTCTGCTCTGCTCATTATTTTTCCAAATTCTAAGCATCTGTAGGAACATGGCATTCGTCATCTACACAGGTTAGCATTTTGAAAGCCCTTTCCCTCCTTTATATGTATCTCTGAATATATATGTCATTAAACCTTGGTCCAATTTAAGTCAATGGCCAAAAATCTCTTGGATTTCAGCATGTTTGGGATAAATGCATACATATACATTTTTTTTCCTTCCACATCAGCAGTAAGAAAATATTTTTGGTATTAAGTACTACAATTTTCATTATTCCATTCTCCTTTTCCTCTCTTTTGCAAAGAGGTGGAAGGATTGTTTTGTTTGTTACAAGGTTTTATAGCTTGGATCAAGCTGAGTAAGGGAAAATTCAGACTGAATACTGAATAAAACTTCCTGAAAGGAGAAGCTATTAGGCTATGTAATAATATCCCAGGGGAAACGGAACAGCTCCATCAGTTGTGACATTCAAAACTAGACTGGACAATGTACTAATAAATATTCCATGGGGACAATTCTACATTTTCATAGAGGTGAATGAGGGGATCTCCAAGGTCTTCCCCACATCTAATTTGTCCAATTCTATGAAGCAGAAAAATGTCATGCAGTTGAAGAAGCTCAAAACTAAGGCAGCTCTGAGAAACACAAAACAACAGTTTATTCTAGGACAAGTCCTCACTGGTCTAAACTGTTTTATAATTCTAGGGCGCTGATGTCCAAATTCATTGTGAACAAAAATAAGTGTTCTAGTTTCACAGTCTTACAAAACTGATATAGTCAATTTAGGCCAAAAGGTCTTTAGTGACATTCAGACTACTCCTTATTTTCTAGGTAGAATCCACTCAAATTGATCAATGGAGCTGAACTTCTGCTATTCATATATTCAGTGACACACTGTATTATTTTAAATTAATTTATATTTTATTATTAGAATTTTCCAATTAAATAAGCATTGCAGGGAGGAACACACTAAACTGCCATGGTTTAATTGCTATGAGTCCCTTAAATAAGGTAATTCACATTGTTTTTGATACATTTGTTACTGTTTAACTTTCTTCAGCCTGAAAAAATTGATTTGCTCCACGACCACTTTATGCAGCAACTTCTGCAACTGTGACAGCTGTAAGCCTGGATGCAACTGATGCACTGCCTTCCTTAGAGCTACCAGCCCTAACTATTTGTCAGCAAACTCATTGTACCCCAGCGACCTGCTGGTCAGAGCTGTACCGAAGCACATCGCTCTGAATGACAAATGAGGAGAAACAACAAGGGTAGAGATGTAGCCAGTGGGTGCACACCAGAAAAAAAGCTGCTCATTTATCACAAGATCTGATAGTCAACTCTTCTGCAAAGTATTTGAAGAAATGTAACTGTGAGCTTTTTCCAGTGATAAAAATTATGTAGCATCTTGAAATGGGACTGAAGTTTCCTCTAAAAAAATAAATTATTCAAAATTATCTGCAATTCCTGCTTTCTGTGTGTTCACACCTACTGAAAACATGAATGCAAAGAAATGCCTGTTTCTGAAGAGAAAATTAAGTACCTCGACCATTGTTGGAAGACACGGAAATTGAAAGATTCCAATGGTTTCTGTATAAATTAGTTTCTGTCTTAAATCCCCAGTTTTAAGATGTTTCAGGTAGGCCTGTTTTAATTAATACAGAAAAGTGTTTTATTCTAATTCCTATTTAGGTGCAATAAATCTAAACTGCAAGGAAGAGAGATTGAGGGATTGATTGATTTTGCAGTATTTATGAAAATAGTCAATCTGCTACTGCAAGCACAGGGAATTAATCATACAAAGGGATATAACCATAGCCTTGCCAGATCAGAAAAGACTGAAGTAGTGACAGCACTGTACCCAGTTCTTCCAGTGTAATGAATGTCACTCTGGAAAACTTGATTCTTGCTAACTCTTTGCTAGGGATATGTTCCTTCTGTGCCTTGGAACTAACCGCTCACCAGTTTTAAGGACTGTCCCAAAACACAGGATGACCTTACAAACTTGATGGTAGACCTTTCCTTTCTAAGTCATTTTTTAGGGAGGTCTACCTTGACTCAAAATGTGCTAAAGTGCATGTAAGCTGCAACAGAGGCTGCTCAGGTCAAACTCAGACTTCTGGAAAGTCAAGTTCTCCAATCTCCTGATCCCACCACCATGTAAGCTTCACTTCTTCCTTTTGTCAGAAAGACAATTCAACATTCTTCCTGTTTCTCCATAAAAATCTGTAAGAGCTTCTGATAACCCACAAAATGCTCAGCTGGAATGTGGAATAAAAAGCCTCACAGCCCTTCAGAAACCTGACTTAAGAATACTCGTTCAAATGAAGGAGTGTAACTTCAGGTACATTAGTGACTGTAATAGCAGTGGAAGTATTGCAAGGAAATAAATTAATCTTTCATACTGCATACAATAGACCAAACTGACATCTTAAACTCTACCCAAAAAATCATCTTGATAGCAGTACATTTTGTGGAGCAGAAATAAAATGTGTTGTCCCGGTACAACATCATATTATAAGAAAGATCCTTATGCAAGAAGAAATGCCATTTTCAAATGTTCTTACACTAGGTACCAGGGTAGCATATTACAGTAATCTATATTTGAGGCAATAAAAACATGTCACAAGCTCCACATCTTACAGGAAAAGCTCCAGTTTTCATGAAGTAACACATAATTAAAAGAAACAAACTTGTCAACATTTACTACCTGAATATCCACGAAGCTGGTAAAGGAGGTGGACAGACTGTATTTTTCCTTCAAAAGAACTTAACTGTAGTTTCACTCTTACCTATTTGGAAAAAAACATGTCACTTCATATTCAAGTTCAGCTGTTCAGTGTAACTGGTTGGAGTAGTAGTAATATAGCAGGAACTGAATAATGATAATATTACACAGAAAAAAAAATCTTATGCAGAATTAGGGGTAAGAGAGAAATTCAAATAGATGGAGAGTTCTGGAAAAAAAAAGTAATTAATTATCGAATAATTTTTCTCACTATTTTACAGTACAAATAACTGAAAAGTTTTATATAACCATACTATCAATGCTAATAAGCTTGTAAACATGAGCACTGTAAAACACGGATTTGAATACATTAAATTCTACTTACATGTTTGACAGGATGCTAAAATCTGGCTGTTCTACATCTTGTTATGAATTCACACATTACGATCGGTCAGAAAACCCTGACACTAACCTCCACTGCTAATTGTAATGGGCATGGTTATTTTAATAATAAAATGTTCACGCTCATTATTTTTCAGAGACAGTCTGTGGAAAGCAATTCCAAATCTAAAAATATGGCAACAAATGAATACATTTGTATTAGGAAAATGCAGCATCTCCAAAGGTGGAATGAAACATTTTCAGAAGCATTTGAAAGAAATTGTATGTATAACTTCCACAACTGTAAATGTGAACTGAAATACAAAAGATCAAAGATTTCAGTACTCTGTATTATGCACAGCTAGACTGAACTTTTCACCTAGTAGTCGAATGACAATAAACTTGTTTTGAAGTCAGGTGTTCTTCTCAAAGCTTTCAAGCCAGAAGTTACACGGAGCCAAAGACTCACCTGAAAGCTGCAGTATCAAGTTAAGATTTCAAGGCTTCTTTCCCAAAGAGGGAAATGAAGCAGGGAATGTTGTTTTAGCCCTGTTTGTTTACAAGATACAAAAGCTAAGAGATCAGGACTTGAAAACAAAACCACACAGTTTTTAGTTCTCGTAACAAAAACATCCTGGAAAGTGTTACTCTTGTGCCTGAGGATTTTCATTCTACAGCACTTGTGGCTTCTGTTGTATATGCAGCTGCACTAATGCTGTCATCTTTCTGTTGATTGTACTTTTGACTGCAGCTAGTGCAAAAGATATTAGCACTTGATAGAGGAAAGAGTAAACATCGATTATGGTGGGTTTAAGAAGAAGAATCAAGGAAAGATATAATCGGAGATGGTGATTCTGCAGTCTGCAGATGGTCTTCAGAAATCATCTAGCCAGTTCACCTGTCCCAAGGCAGGATGTCATTCTCATGTCTCTCCTTAGCCTATGCTTGCCTAATACGTTCTTAAAAACCTTTGCTGGGTGCATATTTTTCAATCTTTCCAGCCTATTGTTTTTAAGGCTGCACTGTTCATAGAATCATAGAATCGTGTTCCTAGGAAGTTTTTCCAAACGCTTAACCTTAAAGCTCTTTTACTGTGCTTGCCAAGGACACAAATGGATTTTTCTCTTTCTTTTCACAGCAGCCTATTACCTGCTTGAAAATTGTGAGCAGGTCTTTTGCAGATTAAGCAATTCCATTTATTCCAGGAGATAGTTGTGTATCATGCAACATAGGCATAACTCATCATTTTGGCTGCTCCCATCTGAGCTCCCTGTGATAGGTACCTGTCTTTCTTGAGATTCTGTGGCCAAAACTGAATAGTTTTTTGTGGAAGTCTTAGCAGTTCTGCAGAGAGTACCAAAAAGATTTCATCTATTTTATAGACTATGCATGCTTCTGTTTATACACTCCCATATAACACTAGTTAAGTTCAGGTTAGATATGAGGAAGAAGTTTTTTACTGTGAGGGTGGTGAGGCACTGGAACAGGTTGCCCAAAAAAGTAGATGGTCCATCTCTGGCAGTGTTCAAGACCTTGGGCAACATGGTCTAGAGTGAGGCATCCCTGCTCATGACAGGGGGGTTGGAACTAGATGTTCTTATGGTCCTTTCCAACCCAAACCATTCTATTTTAAAAGTTTGTCTTCGTCTTTGCCTGGAATATTATAGCGGAAGTATTTCTTTCCTCATGTGTTAATTCAGATAAGAAAGGTTTATTATGTTTTGCATGGTCTTCTGCTGGAGAGCTCATGAGTTCAGAGACCAAATCAGATTACTAATTGATTAGCTGACCCTGTCCTTGTTATATTTGTTTGCAGTTGTTCCAACACTGCAAGACTATGACCACTGTATATTTCTACGGACTGCTTTAATGACAAACTCATCTGACTAGAGTAGCTGTTGCAGTGATATTCTTTAATAATATGGATAATTTCTGGGTTATATGAAGACATTCTGAGAGTTCTGAATCTTTTAACAATATTTGCTATTCAGAAATATGTAGGGACAACTTTGAACAAACAATTTGCAAATTATGAATTATTTTAATTTTTTTTTTCTTTTACCCATTTGCAACTCAGGTAAATGACTCATTTTCTTGCCAATTGTCTCAAGGCAGCACTTAAATATTTTTGCTCATATCCTACGGATCTGAGAATGACCTGGCACACTCAATGCAAACCTTGGAGGATGTGTTTGAGCCTCAGCATGGCCTCAGCTGTTGCAATCCCTGTCTCAGCTATCTCTTGAGAATGGGATGACCAAGTATCTGGGTTAGACAAAACATCCTGCATAAGAAAGAAGGATGAAGGGAAGTCTACCTTATGGCACATGCTGGGCAAATCTATCAGTCACTGCCACTCCCCTGAACTTGAATGGGTGCTGAAATGTTGTGGGGTTTGGTACTTGCATTTCACTTCTTCTTAATTTCTTTAATCCTTCAAAGGTGTATAGTCTTCAGTATGAGTCACAAGCATTTGCTTATACTTCTTAAATGGATGAAGAAGAACTTGAAACAGTGGGATTATAAATAAAGGGTACATACTGAAGTGGGTCCAGAGAAGGGCAATGAAGCTGGTTGAAGGGCCTGGAGCACAAGTCTTATAAGGAATCGCTCAGGGAACTGGGGTTGTTTAGTCTGGAGAAGAGAAGGCTCATTGGGGGACCTTGTTGCTCTCTACAGTTACCTGAAAGGAGGTTGTACTGAGGTGGGGGTCAGTCTCCCAAGTAACACATGACAGGACAAGAGGTAACAGCCTCAAGGTGCACCAGGGTAAGTTTAGATTGGATATTGGGAAATATTTCTTCACCAAGAGTGTGATCAGGCATTGGAACAGGCTACCAAGGAAGTGGTGGAATCACCGTCCCTGGAAGTGTTCAAAAACCATGTAGATGAGGCCCTTAAGTGACATGGTTTAATGGTGGACTTGGCAGTCCTGGGTTAAAGGTTGAACTTCATGATCTTAAAGGTCTTTTCCAACCTTGTTGATTCTATGATTCTAAATACAGTGCATAAACAACACAATTCCCCTAAAGCTAATAAACAAAACTCATTTTGCCAACATAGTTCATTATAAATATAGGAAATCAGGCATTTCATGCAGGGATTTTCACAGTGAACATTTTCTACTAAGATATATGCACTTTTACCCAAGATGATAAGTGAATAGTTTAATTTACATTGAAATAAAAAAACAAAGCCAGAAGTTTTCTATCTGAAGTTAGACAGAATCTGGATCTGGTTTATCTTAGTGGGTAACACTATCACTAGGAAAATGACCCTTTTTATTTATCTGACATACAGAAAAAATAAATGACGCTATGGGTTATAAAAATCACATTAAGATTTTTTTCCAAGATGTGAACTTTCTGTAACACTTCATGAATGAGCTTTGAAAGACTGATGGATTATGACTGATCAGGTTTGCCAAACCTGGAGATTTTCAGAGCAGGCTAAATTTTAATACTGTGAGGTTTTATCTATATTTGCATGTATTTCAGCACAATAAAAGTAGATCAGTGGATCAAAGCTCTTGCTGCTGAGGCCCCTACATCTGCACCACATGTGGCCCAGGGGCTTTACTTTGGACTAAATTTAGTCGAGACCACTATACATATGGTTTGAAGCTGTCCAAAGGCCCAGTCACTATTTTGGACCTTTATGATCCATCAGAGGTTGGAGCAGGCTTGGTTCATACCTCCAGCAGAACTTCTGGTGTCTGATTTTGCTTCTATGAAAGACAAGTTTTGAGATTATGAAAGTCCTTTGATACCCACTGAAGGGGAATCTTTCTGCTAGATTTACCCTGGAATTGTAGACTGTGCAAGACTGACCCAAGATTTCCAAATATGGGGAGAATGAAAATCATGAAAAAAGCAGAGGTTACAAGCTCCTGATCATGTATGTGAGACTATAAACTCCCAACAGCCTTAATTCAGCCTGGGGGTTCCTGGGGGCTTAGCCTTCTTGCTAAAGATCCAGGAGCTAATCAAGTCAGATCTGGGACTTATAAATTATCAAGTTTGCATCTCATGCTGCCTCGAGATCCTGAGTGTAGAGAGGATTTACCAGTGACCCAGTTGCAAGTCAGTGTCACAACACTGCAGATCTTTGAGCAAAGGAGTCCTTTGTGGGAAGGAAATGTGAAAAAGCCTACCAGCCTTGCTCTACAAGATCTACAGCTTCAGGAAAATCACGTCGAATGTACTAGGTATCGATGAAGAGTATCAGATTGCTGTTTTCTAATAAAACACACCTTTCTGATTTTTTTTTATTATTTTTTTGCAAATCTTTATGTGCTTCTAGAAGTATGGTGATAGTGAAAATAAATTAAACAAAAATTACAGCCAGGTTCTGCATTTAAAACTGTTACTCTGGAATATTCCTAAAAGGACCCAAATTGTATATTCATACCACCCCTTTGCTACTTTAACTCTCCACCCGCATACAGTATGCCAAGCTGTTCTGTGTAGTGATGTGTGCCTGCCTGTGCACTGCATGTCTATATTAATACATAGGCGCATATATATAAGAAATCGCTGTGATGGTTGCAGCCAGGGAAGGGAAGTTTCATGCCTCCACAAAGCTCTGTGGGGAGGGACTGCTGAGAAATGGTCCAGAAGGTTCCTTACGACAGTCAAGTTCAGGAGCTGAAATTAGTAAACTGCCATTTATGTAGTAGCAAAATGAATTATTCAATCTGCTGTGTGGACTGAAAGTCTAATTTTAAAAGAGTCTAGTTTGCCTAAGAAGCCCTCTGCAAACATTTGTTAAATGTAAGGCAGTACTAAGTGTTACTGCATGGCTGGATGTCTTAGGAGGGGTTGTCTGATACTAATTGCAGTGGCTAATCTGTCCCATAAATTACGGATAACAGCTGAACAAGAATCCGTTTCCCTGTTTTATAAATATTTTGGAAAAGTGGAGAGTTTCTTCCTTATGCCACATGCAGAACATTTTCACATGGACACCACCAGGCTCCCCAGTGAAGTCAGTGCCTGGGGGTGAAGGAGGCTGCTGCAGCCCAGGAGTTACATCAACCCTGGAGCTGCACCCAGCTTCCCTGCACAGTAGCGACTTCCTCTGGACCCCAATCCGTCCCTCTTCCCAGTGGCCAGGGCAAGCATAGAAGCTTGAGGCGTCAACCTGTGCCCTGAGGGCAAGGCAGAGTGAAGGGAGAAAGTTTCTCCCTCCCTCTTTAGGTTTGATTTTGAAAAGACACTACAGAGTGCCCCGGCGCATCCCTTCTCACCAAAATTTGTCTAGCTTAACATTTCCCTGTAAGAGGTTCCGCTTTGGTGCATCAGCTTTTTTCTGACACAAGAATATTTCCCTGAAAAATTTCTGACTGGCCAGTTACTAGCATAAGGCTCAGTAATGAGCTTCTCCAAGCCAGTGGTGATTATCTTTGTGTGTGTCAGCTATAGAAAGGGGTAATTTGTACATTGCATGGCAGTTTGTCCTCCAGACACTGAATATATGAAGCAGGACTTCAATGGTTAGCAAAGCACCCTAGCTTGAAATTGAGGAAAGGTGACTTGTTTTAATGTACCTCTGTGATATAAGGGCCTTTTCTATCACCATCATGTCATGACTCAGGCTCTCGTCCTGTGGGAAATGCTGCTCAAGTCACTCGTGAGTTCCTTCCTAGGCTAGAATCAGATTCTGCACTGTAATAAAAAAGTGTAAGAAACGAATGAAATACTGTACAGTACTTTGCATTTCAGTTGGCTGTTTTTTAACATGCAATGCCAATCTGAAATAACTAAACCCAAAATACTGTCATATGTCCACAGAATAAAAATACGTATAGTCATTCCATCAATCAATTCTTTTCTAAGTACATGTATGTACCTGTAAATAAACATTTAGATGATCCAGATCAGTAGCAGTCTCTGAAAGCATTTTGAAAACCTTAACTAAGAAACGTCTGCAGCACTAAAAGCCACCAGATGAATGTGTGAGGTGCCCCAGTGAGATCAGCTTCAACCATCTTTAGTCTATTTGCTCATGAATAGCAAAGGAAGGAGATCTAAATCTTCATTGTTACTTCAGTAGAGTCTAATTAACTTCCCTGCTTCCTCCGAGAAAAACAGCCACCCCCAGACAAACACACATGGATAACATCACCCAATATCCTGAAAAGCTTTGGGGATTTTCAATGATTTCAAAAGTGAGGTCGTTTCTCTTTGCTCTCATTCCACATCACACATCTTAGGAAAATGCCACTGGAAAAAAATAAAACAAGCAGGGTGACATTCAGAGATGTTTGCAAGGCTAATGACTGTGAATCGCAGAAGATAACTGTTCGAGATGCACAAAACTGCCATGCCTCATGAGTCACATTAATTCTCTGGTCCTTAAGGTGAATACTTTTCTTCCGTGATGTGCTCATGGCTCTTTTAAGAAATTCCTGACTTCATTCCTGGCTGCCACTTACTGCCTTGTGCCAGCATCTGCTGTGCCAATTGCATGTGAATCTCTATTTGAAGTGAACCAAACTGGGAGCTGAAAATACTTGCCTGAAAGTACAGTTTGGCACATTTAACTGTGCAGCTAAACACACAGGCCATGCTCCTCAAGTCTGCTTTCTTTCTAACCTACTTCTGTGCCAGCAAGTATTCACCTGGAAATCAGTAGTGCATGAAAACATTCAAATCAGTCTGCTGCAAGGGATTTATAGACCATGTATAGCATAGGGCAACTCGCTAGAGAACTTGACTTCAGGCAATGCTATTACAACTCCTCTTTCCTGCTTCTCACTGCTTCTTGTGCCACAGCAAGACAAGCAATTTTTGAGTTTTCAATAACGAAGGACCCACATGTGGTCTTACATTTTACTGTTAAGATCCTTGGCTGCCATACAGACAGCAGAACTACATTAATGAGCCTAATGTTTAAAGTATCATGATTTTCATTTTCCAGACCCAAAAAATAGCAATTCTGGTCATAGTGTTGGTTTAAACATTAGCACAGAAGCAGTTCTACAAGTACAAAATAGCTCAGAAAGCAGAGCTTGTTTTATGATGATTCACAGAGGTAAACCTTGTTTTTTTTTGTTTGGGGTTTTTTGGGTTTTTTTTTTGTTGTTTAGTTTTTGTTTGGCTTTGTTTTTTAATTCCACACAATTAAAATTATCTCAACCCCACTATTCAAGCATTTGCAGTTCCAGCAGGGTTTGACTATATTACTGGTGCTTCATTGTTACTCATCTTTTACACAGAAGCAATCAAATGTCCAGTTCAGTAAAGCCTCACTTCAACAAAATGTACATACCTTTGTACTTGGTTATTCTTCAAAATATGTACCATAAGTCCCATCATGTTAGGCAAGGCCTAGAAGCCATACATGGATACATCTTGACTGTAAAATCAATCCTCATGACTATTGCACAAAAAGTGGGCTTGGGTTGAAATGACCACAGTAGCATGCTCTGAATTCAGCTGGTGGGCTGTGTCCCTCAGGGAACCTGTGCTGAGATTCCCTCCCATGGCAGACCTTATTAGATATGCTTGCATCCCTCCTGCCACCTTGCTTCTGCTTTAGCATCACAGATTTTTGCTTGCTCAGTTTTCCTGATGTAATTGCACATGGAGCAAAGCTGTTAGCCATATCACAGGAGTGAGCTGTATTGAAACACAGTTATTTTCCAAAGAGGTGTCATTTTAAAAGTCTCATTTCCAGCAAACCCCACAGACAGTTGCAAGAGCACAACAGAGGAGAAAGAAAACTGCAGTGTGAGGGTGGGAACAACAGGTGGGGGAGGGATCTCGTCAGCCAGCTGCACCATCAAATTAAACAAAAATCTATTCAAAGCTACAGCCCCAGGCGCTTCTCCACCTGAACTTTTCATCACAGTGGCCCTGAAGCAGCAGTCAGTGCCAGCTCCCCAGCCAGGTGCTCCTAACAACATGTAGGAACACAAGCTGAGGCACCTTGGGAGTTTTCAGGCTGATCGGGAAGGTCCTGGTAAGTTTCTGGCATCTCCAGGGCTAGGTAATACGAGAGAGACGATTTTGGCTGTCTGTGACATTAACTGGAGATAGATGTCTAAATTACAGGGGTGGAATTGGACAGATCTGGACCTTGCTTTTTTAAAAGACTCCCACTGAAATCAGCATGGAACCTTTTAGTGATATCTCTGGAGCAGGATTATGCCCTCATTTTCATGAAAAGCCACATACCAAATGTCATGTAAACCCTTCTGATACATCAACTCATGACTTTTCTGAAGATTTCAGCTATAACTCCTAGAATTTCCTGGCAGCATGATCTGTTTCTTCTTTCCTTGTATTTTACCTTGTGTGGTTTTTTTGTTTGTTCTGGTTTGTTTGTTTGTTTTGCTGAGAGAGGACATTCTATACTTTTCCAGCAGAAACAGAAATTTTTGTGATGTGAACTGATGTCTGAAAGAAATCATATCGAACTCTTTTTTTTCCTGCATTTTCCAGGAATTTTTTTGTGCAGCTGTTTCTATTTGGCTTCAGATATTTTCTAATAAAATATTTTTGAAGGGGTTATTTCTGTTGAAGTACATATTGAAATGTACTGATATCTTTCCTATTGAAATCTACCTAAACTACGGCAATAACTTTAATGGAAACCATTGATTTCCATTTCTGACTGTGTGAGTTGACCAGCCTTCCACTGGAACTTAGTTTTTCACCTGTAATAGCAATGCCAAATGTGGTTTTGACATATCAGAAAAGTCTAAAGAATGCTTCTGAACTGCTGCTCACTTTCTTCCCAGAAAAACAAGCCCCCAGACAAATCTGCATGCTCACCTCTGCAGTGCTTGGTGGAGTGCTCTTGCAGTTCCTGCCTTTCAGTCTGCTGGTGGTGTGGTCTCCTTGCAGAACTTTCCTCCTCCACTACCTTCAAAGAACCATTAGTTCTTATTAGTGGCGTTTCTTCTATGTTTTGAATCCCAGTCTTTCTAATCCTTACCCTCACTGGAGTCAAAGCACAGACGTGTCTATAAAGATAAGAATTTCAAAACATGAGTTACACAAAGAGAACCTTTTTGAAAGTCTAACTCCTGTGTTTCATGATTAAATGAGCTCTGAACTCTTTTGAGGACATGAGTAATTACATTGATGGGTAAACCTGGAGAAAGACTGGCATGGAGGAAAAGAATTTCTATATGAACAAATTTCTATTAGTTGATTCTGGTCTCTACTTGGCTGTAGTTAGGAAAACAAAAAGGATAAAACAACTGAAAAACAGAAGACAAGATGGTCAGAAAATTATCAGCCACCTCATGAATGTGAATCCTGTGCAACACACTGACTTACGTTTTTCTTGGTATCCTCAATTTTTCAAAGATCATACATTTATGAAGGAGTAGCTTTGATAAATATAGACCAGCTGCTGTGCATGTAATGAGTATCAGAGGTAATAAATCATATCATTATTGCATACCATGTATAATGCTTGATACATAATTTATGCAGGTAGAGATAGATTTTTTAAGGCCAGGGGTGTCATTATAATTAGGTAGTTTGACCTTCTCCTTGACTAAGTCAATACAATCCAGTAACTTCTTCTTTAGCACCAATGCTTACTTAAACTGCAGTCTGTCTTTCAGAGAAGTCTCCAATCTGAATATGGAATCTCCATGGGATGGGCAGTCTACCTCATCACAGCAAAAATCTCTTCCAGTTTCAGAGAGTGGAAAAGAAGTTGAAGACAAACCAAAAGAAACCTGTGTGGAAAAAAATACAGTGGCAATTGATCTTTTTAAACAATGTTGAACTCTACAGTTTTACCTTTAAAAACTTCTAAAAAATTTTCATCTCATTGAATTTTGTTAAGCAACCCTAAATTATTTCCAAATATCATTAGAGAAAACAAAACAAAACTTTGACTGTCCTTTTTGTTAGAGCTTTTGTGACTACGCTTTTTCTTTTGAAAAACAGAAGCAGAAAATAATTTTTTGAGAACTCTAGTTTAGTGATCATTAATCACAGACTACATCTTGAAAGAAATTGTATTCAAGAAAGCATCTTAGACACATTTCTTTTGGTTTGGGACCTCAGGACATCATCTACAATCCACTGTTATGATTAAAGAAAGTAAGTAATTTTGTAAAATTATGAAAGTAATTCCCTTGTGCCCTTAGAATGCAGGTGTATTTTATGAGTGAAGAAGTATTTCTTTTCATGTTTGTCTGTTAATGTGACTCCAAAATCAGAAGGTCAGTGCGGTTATGGGGTTACTTATGGAAATATAGATTTGGAATGATTACATTAAAATTTGGGGCTTTCAATGAGGTAGATTATGGGACATAGTGGAAAATGGCCAGGTTGGTGTTTCTGTCTCATACCTGAAGAAAGAGGTTCTTCCAGAAGGTTATGCAGAACCACAGCTTACCTATGGCTTCCAGAGAGCCACAGTTGACTGTCATCATAACACGGGTGCCTTAGCCCTTGGCCTCAGTTTTGATGGAATGTATCTAATCTGCATCCATAGCCTTTCTCCTGGATCTGGAAGCATCTTGCCAGCTTGTGACACCAGTGGAAGCTCAAGGTACAAATGAATAAGATTCATGAGAATTTCCTCGTGAGGAAAATCTTCCTGACAGCTGGGAAAATTCAGGTTTTATATTTCAAATTTTAAAATTTAAAGTCCATTTCAAAAAATCCCTTCAAAATCCTGACCAAGCATCAGCTGAAATGTTTCTCAAACCATCTTATATTTGAACAATCAATTTAAAGGCAAAAGTTTGCCCAAAGTGCTATGATTCTACAAGCATAGTATATAAGTTGCTAAGGTCAAATAATGTTTTTCGCATGTGCAATGCAAGAAAGCTGTTGGAGGCATCCATCTTCAATTCAGTAAAGTTATTACAAAAGATTATGTCATTGAATGTATCAACATTTGTATGGGTTTCCAGTGGGTAGCTTCTTTTGGTTTGCAGTGACCATTATGACATTGTCTTGATTATTTAAAATGGTGTTAATTCTATACTCACAGAATTGTATGTACAAGTTTTTCTTAAAAATAAATGGTTAAGCTTTGTTTTTCTCATCAAGACAAACATCCCTACTTCAGCAAGGGATAAAAGAAGCATGTTAGGTTTAACTGCAAGAGGTTAGCAGTGTCTCAAGAAGACAGACTCAGGATCCTTCTGACCAAATATCAGAGATACAGTAACCTCTTGGTGGTGAGTCACCACCTCCCAATATACATGTCTGAATTAAATCAAATTAATTACAATCAGAAATACCTATCTGTTTCTGTTGCTAAGATAACAAACTTGGATGCCTCCATCGTAGATATCAATGTTCAGTCAGAAAAACCCTCAGAAAAGACAGAATTTAAATTTCCTGGATGCTTGAAAAATGCAATACCCACTGTATCATGTTTCATTTTACAGTCAAACATTTCCTGATGTTTAATTGGGTGCTTTTGAAAATTCAGCCAGATCACTTTCAATCCCCCGGCACACCTCCCCTCTGTGCTTCCTTTGCATACCATGTAGGAGGCTTTAATGTTTTCATCTGTTTTTTGCATTTCAGCCGGCACTGCTTGAAATACCCTGTTTGCATTTTTTTTTTTTGTTTCATATTCCTTTCATGTTCTGTCTTCATGTATGAGCTAGATGAGGGGCTGGGGGGCAGCACGCTTACTTTCCTTTGCAGCTGCTCTTTGAGTGGCTCCACAATGGGATGCCAGTCATGTGCAAGAGCACTGGAAACCCCACTCTTCTCTCCTCTTGCTGATGCTTCTGTCCTGCTGCTGAGGTGACTCAAAGAACAGAAATGCCTGTAAAAGCCTCAAACCTCCAATATATACCTGTGTATTCATACAGAGGAAAAAAAAATCTCTAGAATGCTGCTTACACATTTCAAACCTGATTTTATTTACTATTGTCTTTTTCCACTCATCTGTTTCTGATATACTGAATTTCATGATAAGATTGAAACTTGCCTTTCAGAAACAGTGTGTATATGTGATTTGCTGCATCTGAAAAGCAGGTGTTCTCAAGCCAATCTGAATATTTTGAGCAAATCTCTGCTTTGAAATGCAAATGAACTTGCAATGTCTGCATAGTTTGAGATAAAGCAGCTAACAATGAATTAATCCTTGTTTTATGCAGTTCATTATCAAGAGACTATGACCAGGCCAACAATGTATTTGGAACATAATAGGGTCTTGCCAAACAGGTAGAGACTCATTGTTCAAAACAAGCACTTATAGCTACAGTGACTCTGGGTTTTGAGGACTGCCCAAAGTAGCACAAAAAGCCAGATATAATTCTTGTGCTTGCCCCAAAACCTGGTGTGTAGGTACAATCTATCCTTATTCCAGAACCAAAGTCTCACAGAAGATGCTAAAATATTGCCATGTGAAGAGTTTCTAGTAAATTTAGTTTTACATGGGAAAAGAATCTCAAGGGAGGTGACATTTTTAAATGACAATCTGGTTCCACAACCATGCTATTTTCATGAGAAACTCTCTTGCTTTAAAAATTTGAGCCATGAATAACAATATTCTTTAGATCTGCTAAGGTTTCTTCTTTCATTCTACCATGCAATGTATGTGGTTCAGGTTCAGTCTTCTGTCCTTAACAAGAACATGCTGATGTAGTAACTGCCCTCAAGTTTCCATGGCAGTCAGTGTGAATGATGGGAGAAAAACCCCTGGAGTGCGAAGTTAGTAGTTCATCAGTATAACAATACTATGCAATTTTTCATCTAAACAAAAATTGTGGCTAATGATCTTCTGCCATGGTGCTCTGTCTCTGTTGGGACCCAGGAGTGAAAGGAGTATCACTGAAGACCTCTAACACCCCTGTGTGCAGACGTCACTGCACTGCTGTGGGGTGAAGCCTTCTGCACACCTGAGAATGGCTTGTTGAGTCTGTGGGATGAGCTGTGAATGGAAAAAAAAGTGTGTATTCCAATAAAACAGATTGCAGGTGATCCTTTTGTAGCCCCACTCCTACTGGGGCTCTAGACTCCATCTCATTCCTAGACCTAAGCCTATCCTAAGGCTGGGCTGAGCCTTAGCCAGGGAATCCCATGGTGGTGCACTTGAAAAGCATCTCAGAGGGGAAACCAGACTGCATGCAACATCTTCCCTTGGCTGAAATGTAAAATAGAAATGCACCCGTTCTCCCATCCAGATATATTGCAGTTTAATTAATGGATAACTAAATCTAGATAAATAGGTGAGGGGAAAACTTTCTGAGTAGTTTGCAGGAAATGAAACTTTTAAAAAACCTTTTTTTTTCTTTTAACAATAGATTGCTGCTATACCTCGTCATAACTCTGGCACAACTCTGTATTGCACTGTCATAAGTGAGGGGGCTGTTCATTAGATTCTCTTTTATGCCCTGGAGCTGCTTAATTTTAGCTACTCAGTGTTGAGAAGCTATACAGTTATTTATTTGAATGCAGCATTTTCTTCCCATTAACACAGGTTTTTTTCGCTCACTATGTTTTGATGACTTACATTCACGATCTCCAGACTGCTGAAACTGGAGGACTTCAATTTCGCCTGTCACTAATCAATGTGGTATATAATAACAGATGGCAGTATTCTTAAACTGACTTTTTCAGCAAATAGTATGAGATCAGACATCTCAGTTATTTCGTTATCCCCATTAATAATTATTATTATTATCAAGGACTAACAATGAATCTTCAAATTCATTTGTTATAATCATCTTGACTTACATTTTTGGGATTGCTAGCAATTCTGGTTGCCTCCATTTTTTGACCCTACAGAGAACAGACTGCAAAGACTCCTAAGTTTTAGACCAAACCCGGCAACATGTATTTGAAGATTAGGTTTTTTTTAAGGGATATTATGTTAGTCTAGAAAAATTACTAGTTACTTTTTGATACATAGGTTCTTATCACATAGCTTGGCTTTTGTTCAGTTCATGTACTGGTGTTTCTTTTCCTTATAGTTGCCACACATTAAATATAAAATGAAAAATTTACATAATATTTCAGAAGATCAAGCAATCATTTTGTTCATGCTTTTACCACAATGTACCTGAACTAGTTATGCTTAAAATGGAGAGGGTCATTTCCCTACTGCCTCAAGACACAACCAAGCAGAACAGCAGTGACAGAAGGCGAGGAAACACTTCCTGTCCGTGCTGACTCTTTCATTCTGCTACAGTAATATACTATATTAATGACCTGAAGAGACTTTGGGGGTCCAAAGGTTATTGAACTGTAATCAATATTGGATTTGAGGTCTCATTTCCAGCTAAGAAACCAGGATTCAATAAAAGTTGAGATGAGACCAAATCCCTACTACGGCGTCTTGGGCTTGCAGACCAATTATTCTAGTTTAAATTGAAAAGAGGCCTCCTATTCTAATATGGATACATTCTGTGAAAGACAGAGTTTGCACATTTATTTGTTCAGAATAACCTTTAAAATATGAAACAAAGGAATTACATTTAAAAGATTCCCGTTCATGAGCCACTTCTCAAATCATTATCTTGCTGCCCTGACAGTAATAATGAGACTCAACATTCAATTTTTTTCAAGGTCTTAGAGAGAGCGTCCTCATGTATACCAGGAAGAAATAATATCTTGTTTAAAAATTATTAAAGAAAAATTAACTTAACTTCTACCTTCTAGGGGTGCTGTATCAAAGTCCTTATCTAGCTTTCAAGAATTTCAAAGCCAATCTTCTTAAACTTTATTGTAGCATATTTTCATTACTGATAGCAGAATGAAAATATATCCATGTAGGGTTAAAAATAAGCACTTAGTAACACTTCAAAAACATTTTAAACCAAGGTTTCTATTAATATTTTTTAGAGATGCTGCATACCCATGTAACAGGCTGAGACAAGTACAAACAGGTGAAAAGGCGGCATAGCTGGCTGCAAACAGCACTCTGTGACTAAAAAACTTGAAGTCCACTGGCCATGCTGAACGTAAAGATGGCTGTAAGGTGCTGAAAAAGCTTCAGGCATAATTCACTTCCTGAAGATTTGTAATTAAGTCAGCCTACCAAACGAAGAAAGCCGTGGTGCTGCCATGAATGCTACGCTACATGCTATGAATCATTCATACAGTCTTCTTATATATACATATAAGCAAAAGGAATAGGACTACCTAAGTCATCAAATTTCAAGTGAGTCATGCATGTGTAGCTTCAAATACCGTCAGTTTTGAGTAGTTTCTTTATTCCTTCTTTTAAAGAAGTCCCGGGTGTCAACTTTTTGCCCCACAGGTAGCAGACCCATGGCATTCCTTGCTTAAGAGTGTTGTGCATGCAAGTAGCTTACAGGATTTCAAGAGGAAACTGAATGGGCACTTGGTAGAAAGGTCCATTGAGGGTAACTAAATTGGTAAACTAAATGGGGTCAAGACACTCCCTAAATTTAAGAGTAGTCAGAAGACAGAAGAATATTAACAGGCATATTTATGTAGGTTCAGTCTTTGTTCTACTCTTGTTCCTACTCTTCATCAGGCATGTTTGCAGTCCAGTTAGGCTTGCTCAATTCTATCATTGTTGAAAGGCTGGGAAATACTTAAAGTATGTGAAATGAAGCTGATGTATAAACATTTGTAAATCAATGTTTTGGAGTCAAAATATAGAAGATTAGAATGTGCTTAGATATCTTAGCTCAGATTCTGATCTGAAGATCATAAACTCCTCTTGACTGTCCTGAGTTGTGGCTTAGGTGAAGGAGCTCACAGACTTTTGCCTGTAAAAATGACCTGCATGAGCAAGCACAGAGAAACATAATGTAAATCTTATTTAGGACATGTCTGTGAACAGTTTTAGGCTATGTTTCCAATCTTTTGGCAGAAGAACTGACTAAAAGGGATTTGTTCCTTCCACCCCAGCTGTTCATTCTCATCTCCAAGTATGGCCACTGCTGTCCACGGAGAATTTGGTCCAGGAAGAGGAAAACATGAACCCTTTAGACTTGATCTACCATCTATACAGTGGAGTTTCAGAACACATCTGAAACTTTTTAGACAGATACAATTTTAGGTATGATTGACAAACCTTCTAAGATTTATTATGTTTGTGGAAACAGTAGAACATCCCTTCTGATTTCCTATACATTACAAACTATGGTTTACTGCTACACTTAAACCAGGAAGAGGCATTTGACTAAAATAAATCTCTTGGCAATTTATCTCAATGGTAATCAGCTTGACTACTGAAAGTCTCTGCCTAATTTTTCTAATTTGAATTTTCTTGACTTTAGATGTTCTATCATTGATTTTTGGTTTATCCTTCTTTCCCAGATTAAGTTGTCTTTTAAGATTTATCATCTTCTTCCCATGATGATTTGTTTGCAATGAAAACAACCCACCTTGAGTCTTCCTTTCAAAAGCTAATCAGAACCACAGGTCTTGCAGAGCAGATGTCTCTGTTTGAATACCTTGTTCTCATTGTTATTTATTATTCCACTAATCTTTATGGAAAACTTTATCATTAGTAACTATATATTTAGAATCACTGGCAAAGTTGTTCTATGGAGCCAGGTTTGACACTGATCCTGGCAGAACTCTACCAGTCTCCCTTTGATGATTGTTTGCCATAGACAGTTACTTTTTCAAATATCAGCCAATTATGAATTCATTTACTGTGTGCCTTCTTGACATAATTCAAGACTATATTTCTCTTACCCCAGGAATTAAAAAATCCTGACATAACTCTAAGCACATTATGTCTACATAGGTTCTTTGTCAACCAAACTTGTAATCACATCAGAGAATGTATTCAGGTTTTTGTGACAAGACCTATTTTCCATTAGATGACGTTGGCTGGCATTAAATATATTCTGATCCTTCAATATTTAATTAACTGAATTCCATACAACCCTTTCCCTTATTCTGCTCTCACTGGTATCAGAGAACAGACTACTAGTCACCCGAGCTATCCTGCTCGCCATCTTTGATAAAATGCTGACATACGAAAATGCTTTTCATACTTTTAATGAGAAATATTCTGATATTTCTTTACTGAGACTTTTGCCAATTTTCCCCTCGATTTCAAGGTACTTCAGCTCACTTTCTGTCTCCTAAGTGCTTGGTTGAAATCTGTTCAGCAATGCAAAGCACAATGTAGTAAAAATGTATTATATCTGACATTGCATAAAAGCCACAAGAAATTGCAAACACTGCATGACTTGCTAGGCAAAACACAAGGTGGCAAGGTTGACCTGCATTGCCAGAAAACACTAGGAAAACTCTTGGCAAGAGAGGCCAGTTTTTTTGCCTTCATAATGAAATCCCCATAGAGGTCAATTTGTGCTGTCTAGCTTCATTGCAGATGCTTCACACAGCTCTATTGCTAATTCTCTACATGTAATTTCCATACTGCAAGTGATCTTCCAGGTTATGGACAGTGACCTCCATCAAATCTCTAATCCTAAAAGTAAGAAATCCATTTAGGTCTGGTCTACGTGAAGAAATTTGCCATCACAGTGACTTTATTCCAAAACAATTATTGTGTTCATAATGAGAAAAATAAAAATTATTTTTGTCCAGAAGACTGTATTGTCCACGAGCAGTAAAAGTGCAGCTTCCCTACAAGAACAGAGGCACCAGGAGCCTGGTAGGACAGCGAGGTCAGCTGGGTAGGGTATTCACTGACTCAGGCCCCATCTGACAGCCCTCAAACAAGGTGAGAAGAAGAGAGTTATCATAGTAATCCTGGTCAGCTCAAAGCCCAGTGTCCTGGGTTCATCTCCAGCAGTCATTTTTTCTCCTTCTTAGTAGCTGGTGCAGTGCTGTGGTTTTGACTTTCAGTCTGGGAACAACGCTGGTAACACCGATGTTTTTAGTTGTTGCTAAGTAATGTTTACTCCGACCAAGGACTTTCTCAGTCTCATGCTCTGCCAGGGAGGAGGGGAAGCCGGGAGGAAGCAGAGACAGGACACCTGACCCAAACTGGCCAAAGGGGTATTCCATACCACAGCACGTCATGCCCAGTATAGAAACTGGGGGGAGTGACCCGGAAGGCCCAGATCGCTGCTCGGGTCGGGCTGGGTATCGGTCGGCGGGTGGTGAGCGGTTGGGTCCTTTTCCCTTGTTATTCCTCTTATCATTATTATTGGTAGCAGTAGTGGTTTGTATTATACCTTAGTTACTGGAGAGCTGTTATCTCAACCCGTGGGAGTTACATTCCTCTGATTCTCCTCCCAGTCCCTCCGGGAGTGGGAGGAGGTGGGAGTGGGAGGAATTAGCAAGCGGCTGCGGAGATCCAGGTTGCCGGCTGGGCTTGAACTACAACACCCAGTCATATGTAGGAAAATCTGTAGCGGCAGGACTCTTCCACAGTCAAGCCAGGAAGCCAAGTGAGCAAAGCCAGGTCAAAAACAGCAAGGTGCACAGCTGGTACAACATGCTTCCACCGTTCCTCAGGCAAAGGCCAAGGGGAGGGCTGTGCAGCTCCGAAGACAAGGTGGAGCAGCTCCAGGCAAAGCTCCTTCTCACCCTTAGGTTTTTCCAGTGATACACAGCTGCATGGTATCAGACCTAACCATGCCAGATGGGATGAGGGCACAGGGCCTCTTGGTGGGGTCAGCACTCTGGAAAATACTTGTACATCAGGCTATGCTGTAACAGCCATTGTGGAATATCTTGCTCTATGACACTTTCAACATAAAGGCAAAGTCTTACTCAGTAGCTAGCTGGCATTCTCGTCTTATGTTACTTCTGCCACTCTTTCAGTGAGGATGTCTCAGTGAAAAAGATTCTTTAGGTTGGTGCCTGCAGCTGTCTAATGCAAGAAGAATTTAATGTGTTATGTCTAACTCTTGCTTGTGTAATGTGCGGCTGTGTCACTGGATTTCAGCCAGATGAAGGGACTCTGTACTGGAGCCTTGAGCATGTCACCTAATAGTTTGCTATACGAAGGGAAGTTTTGATTGGGACTGTGAAATTTCACTAAATTTTACAAATCTGTTCCCTTAACCATTCTCAGGAACTCTGCTGTCATGTGAAACAGAAAAACCAACACTTAGCATGCTTCCATCAAAGTTAAAAATTCTTCTTTCTTTCTCACTGGAAGAAGGTTACAAATTCAGGAATTTTATTTTCTACTGAAAAAGTAATATTTAAAAAAGTATGTATATTTTATCATAAAAGGATTTGTTAGAAACATAGCTGGGGTGTATTCAAGCCACTGTGAGTGATCCAGTTGTCAGAATTTAACAAGTTACCACTTGTCATCTGAGCTACAATAATGGCTCATCCACATGCTTCTCATCCTTGCAAAACCAAAGTGAAACCAAAGAGGAAGTTTATGCTAATAGATTTTATTTCACAAGTGCAGCAGGCACAAGGCACGCAGCTTACATAGACTCACGTATTGTGGATCTTTCATAAACAATAACTTGCCAACTGAATTATTTGTAAGAACATATGCTATTATGTACCTTTGATTTTATCAGTATATTGGAGTATTATAGTTATTTCAGACTCAGTAAGGAGACTTTGAGACAACCTAACTATTCAAAAGTGTCTGAGCATAAGCGTTCAAAAGTACCTTGGCATACTGATCCTTGAAGGTTCACATTTTGCTGTGATTAAAGTTCTCATAAGGTGATGGTTCACTAACTTAAGATTCAGGTGTACGTAGTAAAGCTTAGTGATTCTAAGCTCAGGTGACTGCTTGAAGAAGTAGTGTTTTCTTTTGTCAGTAGTAAATATTTTTAAGCAGCAGATTAGATTTAACTCCATCAACTTTGGATTATCTGATTTGCTGGCAGTGACTTTCTAAATGCTTTTAGAATAAAAATACACAAACACCTACTGAAGTCCTTCAAAAAGGATCTAAACACATATGAATTGGCCATTTGTTTTTCCTAAGGTCCTGTGCTTTCGCTTAAATGGACTAGATATAGGCTTGTTTGTTTATTTGGATATGTGCCAAAACCTTGAAATTTGAGTCTATCAAGGTGAGAGCTTCTAAACACAGAAGAATCAATATTGCAGCAGGTTGCTTTGATGGTTCATGTGTCTCTGTGCAAGAGGAGCAGGACACTTTAACAGCAGCTAAACAGTGAAGATCAAAAATAGTTTCTGTAAAACAAATATTTTACAGATGTTTGTACTGGGATGATGAAGAGTCAATACCTTTGCTTCCTCATTCCACTGAAAATTCAGGTTCAGTCTGTCATGTTTAAAAAGTGTAATATAATTTGTCATTCTTAAACAGTACCCACTTGTATGTGCCTTTTTCACTTTTTTTTTTTTTGTTACTACCTGAAACTCTAGAGCTATATATATAATACAATAATAACGTTCCTAATTATATGGTTCCTGGCTGTAATAGACAAGTGGTGAGCTAACCATTGTGAAACAGCTGTGTTGTATTACTGGCACTGTCAAATCCGATTCTAACAACTTAAATACACAAGTTTCTTTCTTTCTGCATGTATATATGTATGCATATGTGTATGTATATATATGCATATATATATACATATCACAACCATATATTAGTCAACATATAGTAACTGAGATACTGTACTGTGTACACCTTTATCTACATATACATTACATGGGTACACAAAGTGAAAGATAGGTGTGATAAACAGATATATTCCTTCTACACACACACAACTTTGTTAATACTGAGATAATGTTGATAAGTTCATACCCCGTCACCAATACAAACTCACAAATATGTAATCACTTAAAACATTCAACATCTCATTGGTTCTCTGTTTATACTTTCTGTTTTTCTTTTCCCTTGCACTGCCAATAGTTCACATACCTGTATTAGGCTTGACCACACATCAAAAGTTTTGCCTTCACAGCTGTGAAAGGCAGAAAGATGATACTTATTATCTTAATATTATTTTTTTTTTATTAATATAAGCCATTGGCAATTCTCATTTTTTAAAGACTTATGCCTCTTTTCCAGGGATGAGGAGGGTAGGAGCTTAATGGTCTGATTTTGATTGATTGATGTATTTCTTCTATCAAGAAGAGTCTATTAACAGCACCATCTTCAACTATACAACTAAGTATAAAAGAGAACATCTTTCCATAGGCACAGTTACACTAGTAAAAATGTAACAAAGGTGTGACTGAAACTCTGTCACATTACACTTATTTTCTCATTTGAGGGTTGGTTCTTTTTGTGGTGTTTTTTTGTTTGGGTTTTTTTTTCCCTTTTTTTTTTAACTGTATAAGAATTTATGGCTGCATAAATATGTCTGTGTCAAAGGAGTAAAGCAAAAAGAAGTGTCAGCAAAACATTAACACTTCATACAACTGCCTAATAGATTATTCACATAATACCAATTGTAGTATCAGAATCTCTGACTATTTTTCTTTGGGAAGGAAACACCATATTTACATGAATATGGATTTTACACTTGTTTGAGATATCCTGGAGTCTAACACAGCCTTGAAAGTGTCTTGATATCAGAGGACCTTGGGTTCTTTGGAAAAGAAAATAATATAGCTTCTCCCTCTTTCTAAGTAACCGCATATAACACTAATTCAGCTAATAAATATAGAACACTGCTGCCTAAGCTTTGATGAATTTTATTTCTATAATTTCTTCATAGAAGAATACTATTTTTAAATCCCTGTGGTTTGTTTTTTTTTTCCTTATTCTGTATCACATAAACACACTGATTTACAGCAGTATGCACTACTCCAAGCAGCAATTTGTGGAAGCAACCCCATCCTATATTATTATTAAGTCCCATGGTTTCTAATCATTATGCATGTGCAGTGATTAAGTGTGCCTGTTGGAAGGAAGGTGTAAGATAAATTAGTATCTATGGAAAAGACGGTTGCTGGATCTAAGTGCACACCAGACATAGCCTGGGTGTGCAAGAGGGTTCAAGATAAGAAGGCAGACCTGCTTATTCCATTGCTGTTTACGTCTTGCCCCAATGAACAGAAACTGTGAGTTAGCTGAGTTTCTTACAAGTACTATGTTAGGTGGCACACACATATATATATATATATAAGCTAATGGAAAGCAGTAGGTCTAGTCATACTTAGGGAATTTGAAGCAGTTACATCAGCCAACAGTTTTCATGTACAAAATGTTAAATACACAGACTTTGTAGGCTACTCAGAACTCCAGTGAGACATCCACTTGGGATTCTGTACTACACCACACTGAGGGAATAAAGACCTTAAACACGGATGTAAAAATATTTTTTTTTAAATATATATATAAGCAAAACATTTCTTAAGGAAGTGACTTCTTTTGTTAATACTTACCATAAATATTCTGTTTCTGAAATCTTCATTTTTCTCCTTGCATTAGCTCCCTTCCCACCCCCCCGCCTGCTCCCCAAACAGTCAGCAGCACAGGCTACAGCACATATCCAGCTGAACTTCTGCACTTCCTTTTAATAAGATCAGATACGCAGGGAACCAGAAACTGAGTAATCAGTTTACCCAGCTACAGCCAGGCACTTCTTGTCTGAGAAAAGCATGTTATTTGCTGAGGTAGATACTGTATGTCATCGTTACTAGCATTACTTAGACATTAATTTTTTACTTCCCTGGTGTTTCTATTTACCATATGTTTCACACAGCAAAATCTCACATTTACAGTGGTAAGTAGTATACCCTACTTCTGAATACTTACACATTGTGTTTATCAATATTTTTAAATTACATAGTATGACTTTAGTGTCAAATCACCAACAGAGTCACCTCGACTTGGAAGCAGCACTTTAAACAATTTTCCAGGCCAAACAATAGGAACAGCAGGATAAATATACAAATACTTCACCTCACTTCCAGTAAGGATTTCACAATGATCTCTTCTATGAATAAGTGATTAAAACAATTTGAATTCATTAGCTGTATTTACACTGTCTATTTCCTTAATATTGAAAGAAGAATGTGTCATGTAGAAGTCTATCTTTACACCAGGAGTCAAGCCCCAGGCATTCCTTAGAGACTTTTTCTGGTATCTTGAGAAGACAGCACAGAAGGGTGTATCTGTGGCAGCAATTTGAAATTTGCACCCTCTGGCAGATCTCTTTCCATCCACCCACACTGGAATCATCATTTCCCAAAGTAGACATGCCATCGTACAAAGTATAATAAAGACACAGCAGCAAGCAGGGGGTGGGGGAAGACGACAGGCAGGAAAAACCTCACACAACATCCTCTGCCATTCACCATCAGAAATGTTGTCTGAGAAATTAATTGCTCAAATGCCACAAATGTTCATTGCTTGGTATTGAGGTGTGGCCTGAGCTATTTCTTATAAAAAGAACAGCAGCATAGTCTGCACTCAGATAAGCTCAGGCATATCCTTAGTGGGAGGAAATTTGGGCTTGTTTTTCTCCTTTTATATTGAGAAAGGCCAAGCAATAGAAGCAAGAAACTACATATAAGGGCACTATATTTCTGTTTTCACATTCTGCCAAAATCTGAAAGTCAAACTCTGTCTAAGTTTCTGAAGGTTAGTTTACCATGCCTTGAAATAATTACATTATTATCTTTCTACACCATAAAATGGACAAGGTTTGAGATGCCCAGATGGGGAATGCTGGAGAAGTTATGTTATGAAATTCTGGCAGCAGCTTACCTCTGCAAAAATAAAAAGAGCGCAAATTTTCCAAACTGAAATTTTTCTACCTTTCTGTCTTAATTTCCATTTATTCTCCTTTATCTACACTTTAAGTGTGGCCAAAGATTGTCTCAAATAATATCTTTCCTAACCATGATCCAAAAGTGGCAGTTTTCCTCCATCAGCTAAGAAAAGTTATTTATGTGGCTAGAAACAGTTAGTTATTGAACAGGTATAGACGAGCAATACTGAAGTTTTACCAGCAAAACTGTAGCTACAGTACCTCCTTGCATGCCTGTGTTCATGGTGTTTTCACCACAGTACTTAGTCACCCAGCTGTGGAAGCAGAAATCTTTGCTGTTTTGGATGCTTCTTCACCCTGGCATGAGGAGCAGGGCCTGCACTCCTCTAGCCACAAGATCCATTGAGATTCTAGAATTGATTCTTAGCTGTTAAAATAGCGTAGAGTTAGAAGACTTTCGTTTTTGTGGGAATTTGAAAAAATAAAAGTTTGAAATTACTTCCATGCTGAATTTCATTATCTAGGTCTATTTCCAGTTGTTTCATTTAACACAATTTATTTCCATCACATATGTGAAAAAAATAATCCCTCTCTTAGGCATGCTTATGTGCTTATCCATTACTAAGGGATTACTTCATTTGGAATTTTTAGAATATTTTGCATTGTTCTATCTCATCTCCTACTGAGATCAGTCAGGGGTTTACACCACATCCTTAAAAAGAATCACAGAAACAATTCCAGTTTAAAATGTCTGATAAGTCATTACTGTGGTTGTCCATGCTTATAACTCAAGGGAATGAAGTAACGATTTGTCATGGACATAGAGGCCACATTTCTTTTCAAGAGGCTTTCAGTGACTGAAACCTGCAACTATTGCTGTAAATATAGCACACTAATTTAAGCAGTATGTGTGCTCCTCTGTTGACCCTTACTCCAAGATAGACTATTAATACCGTTTCCGGAGTTCCTGTCAGGCCCTTGCAATGCAGTGGGTGGACAGCAGGTGGGAAGTGGTTAGGCATGTGGGAATGCAGCCTCCTTCCCCAAAGCCCACACCAGCCCAGTCTAGATCAGCTCAGCCCAGAACAGCCCTCTGGGGCAAAGCAAAGTGGGAGTGACCCAGGCAGCACCAGGCAGCACCACAGAGATGCTCAGTCCCCTTCCCACCCTGCTGCTATGGCTGCCCTCACTCTTTCTAGGAAGCAGAGCTTATTTCTCTCGGTGCATCAATAATGATTTGGTACTAAATGAGTGTGATCACAGGAGCTGAGAAGCTGTAGATTAATATTTCAATATAAGCTGAATGGTTTACTTCCTTAAATTTCCTTCTTCCTTCTTTTGCCCTAGAAAAAGGTGGTTGTATGGATCAAATCCTAGCTGGGTCTTTTGTGGTTATGGAGGCTCCTTACTCAAGCTGAGTAGTAGAGTTAAAATGTACCTCTGAAAAGCTTTGGAACAGGCTGTCCTTAATGCTTGGGTGCCAAACAGGACCATACAGAAGAATGTTCACAGTTTAGGCTAAAGATGTCTTTCTGGGTCTCTGAAATGGGTTTTCTAAAAATAATGAAAGAACAGGCAGCGAGACAGCGTCATGTTGCCTGTTACTCTAGCCAGCTTACCAAGCTTTTAGACTTAAAAGTAATATTTTCACGATACCTTGAGTTAGTGTATTACCATGCCAAAGCAGAGTAGTTCAGAGTGGCTGACAGCATTTCTGATTCCAGCTCTTGCTTTGGCTCAGCATAGCTGTGAAGATGAAATCTCACTTTTCCTGAGATATGTAGTCCATTACCGCACTTTGGGAGTGCCTGCCAGTCGCTACCCTTGGCTAGGGGCATGTGTTACAAATGTTCTTGTATGTGACTTACAGTAGGGGTGTACAGAGCATCACAGAACACACTCTCTCTGCTGGGTTCTTCTTTTGTTGGTATTGCTTTTTTTTCCAGTGTTTTCACTAACAAGGGAGGAAGAAGGACAAGGAGGTTCTGACCTGACATCTGGAGCCTTGCTATATACTCCTACTCAATAAACAGGCTATATGCTTTAGACAACAGAATCAATTATTTACACTAAAAGCCAAACAAAAAATGCCAGAGAGGGGGTGGAGGGAGGGAAATACTTTAATATGCACAAATACTATCAATTATTTCCCTGTATTTAGGTCATCACTGTATCATTACTGCAAATTAATAATGATCAAGATATCTTTCCTGAGGCCTCTAATGATTGTTTTATGCAGGTATGGAAACTAGATGTTGCAAACAATGAATTTTCCTCCTTGACTACTTCTGTTTGCAGGAATCATAACTATAAATACATTTCATCTCAACAGCTTTCATCAGACATGCTGGAGGATGTATAGGCTCCAGAGTGGGAGGCAGAGCCTCAGCTGGACAGTTGAGCTCTCAGCTGATCTTGGGAAAGGCACTTCACAGATGTTTTCTTCCCCCATTTCCTTTGCTTGTCTAAGCACTAGTCTCACTGTATGTAACAGGGTGCCTCCTGTTTGGCCTCCAGTTTTTATAACAGTCAAACATCAGTTTCTTCTACCCACCCCCTTGCTTTAATTTTCATCTTTGTTTTCATGTTAAGGAAAATGTGACCCCCTTATCCCCAAGGGTGCTGGCTGGACATTCATGTGATGCTTATTGGTGGACAGGGTAAAGAACAGTAGTTCTCCTAATTACATGTAAACCTGGTATGAACTTAGGCGCCCCATAATGCAGATCACCCTGGAAGGTCCAGGTGACATCTGGCAACATCACCAGCAGTGGGCTTGCTGAAGCAGCGTACCATGCAGCTGATGCAAAGGCTCAGGCATAAAGGGATTCCCTGTAAGACTGTTGCAAACCTCTCACATCCATCATTTTACTGAGTGCAAGTCCAGAGGGATGTATTCTAACCTCACTGTTCTGAACCCACTGAGTTTCATCCTCTTATCCCTATCTATTCGAGCCTGAGAACTTGAGTAAGATGAAAGCATTTCAGAGGAGTAAGACAGACTAAAGTTTCCCTTAATGCCTTGCAATAACAAGGAATCCATTAGAGAGCCTCTAGCAAATACATATGCCAGTCCTCTCTCTTCAGCAGTTCCCAAAGGCTGCACAATTTCTTTCAGAAGCTGGATTAATGTGTCCCTGTTTTACAACAGTATTTGAACTAATGGTAAATTCTTCATCTTCATGTGAAGCAACAGCATGTTCTGATCTTTAATTGCTTTCTCTGTCAAGAAGTCACTTCTTATTTGAAGACTGAATTTGTTTAACTTCAGCTTCCAATCACTGGAAATCTTCAGACTTACCAAAGGAACAGCTTCCAGACACTGGCCGAAAGTTGAGGTTAGATAAATATACATTTGTCAATAAGGCTGAAATGTCCTTGCCTAATTATTTTCAGTTTCCAAGCACAAGTATGTATACACTGTGATCAAGTTACTTTTCATCCTTCTCTTCATCTAGCAGAACAGGTTGAGTTTATTTACCCCCTTATTTTCCAGTCTCTAATTTATTTGCCCATCTGTTGCTGAATTCATTAGAGTATTTCCAGCGGACATCATATTTCAGTACTGATATGATGCAGTAGCTATAACTCAAGTGTAATGACCTGTTTACACAAAATAATGATGCATTATTGTAATTGCTAATACCTAAACATCAACTTTTAGGTTAGCAATTAGCTTTTAAGTGCTTGTAGCACCTAAACATTTTAAAATACACTCTCTATGCCGTATTTTCTACTTCCCTGTTCTCTCAAGAAGACACAGGACTGAATTTGGAGGAAGAGTTTTAGTTCTTGAGCTTTGAAATTCTTCTACCAAGAGGTGACTGTTATTTTACTTTCTAAGAATTTTTTTAAGGCTATATAATGCTTGTATTGAGACTGGTTTTATGAAGAATCTTACTACTGAAGTGAATGTGTGCCACATAATTTGGAAGCTAAAATGGCCTTTTCATGGCTGTTGGAATCGTGTGCCCAAATGCAACTGATAAACTGGTGAAAATGGATCATTTATGTGATACACTCTTATAAACAACTTCAATTTCTTGTTCTTCTTTTTTTAGAATGGATGTTTAAGCTGATTATAGTTAGGCATCACCAAAAGATTCCTAGAAGCTACATTAGTTACACACTGAGTTTGTGTACCAGTTTTTGGTTTCTAAAGTATTTGACTTTTTTTCTAATTTGTGGTAGAAATTACGTAAATGAAGAATTTTACTAGTTAAAATATTAATATTGCCATTCTCAATTTATTAGAGATGAAAACAAATGCAGACTTTAAAGGAAAAATGGAAATAAAGTCCCAAATGTATTGTAGATTCTAAATATTTGGCATAAGAGATTAATTTGTTAAAGTTCAGTGAATATTTTCAACAAACACTGCATTTACTGCTTTTCTACACCTCACTGTAATTAGTGCATGCAACAACTCTGGTGAAATAATATAAAAGAAACAATACCAGTCACTCCACAGCAAGAGCAAAAATGTCCAGGTGGCATTTGTTACCTTAATTCCACGCTTTTGCTATATCTCACACCATAGAATATTTAATTACATGATCACACCCCTGAAAGATTTCAAAATCTCCAAGTGCATTGGGCTAAAAGTAGAACAAGACCCTAGTTCAAAGTTTCACCTACAGAACTGGTCTACTTTTCTTATCTCCTGAGTAATTTAATATTTATTAGTAGCATATTTTTTTAATGAACTAAAGGCCCTCCTCTGTTCAGCTCAGACCATACTGAATGGAAATTAGGCTGAAGACTCACTTTATGATTTTTTTTTCCCTCTGAATTCTCTCAGCATTCTTTTTCCAATTCAACTTCTCCTTTTAAATAAGCAACAGTCTTTTGTGTTGAATTCATGACACCTATCTTTAGCTGCCTAAAAATTAGTCTCTTAGCCTAAGGTCAATGTCTAAACTTCTTCTTACCATGTTATTGTTAGATTATTAAAATTAGTTTTCAGCTAGGAGCAAACACACAATCCTCAAAGCCACCAGCAGAAACTTTTGGAATTGAGGAGTATCTTCAAGGAAGCCTTTTGTCTTCTCTTGGCCTCCATTACTGACATAATCCTCTAAGACGCAGTCAGATCTCTGCAAAGAAATCCAGTAACTGGAAGACTGGAAATGCCAAAACATATTCAGAAATAACAAAGGAAAAATGCAGTAACAGGGAAGAAAACTTAGAATCATAGAATCATTGAATAGTTAGGGTTGGAAAGGACCTTAAGATCATGTAGTTCCAACCTCGCTGACATGGGCAGGGACACCTCGCACTAAACGATGTCGCCCAAGGCTCTGTCCAACCTGGCCTTGGAATGAATGCTTAGCAGTTCTGCACAGCACAAAATATCATGTTTCTGATGTAATGGGAGCATGTCTATGAACAGCCAACTCTCCAGCATGAGCTCTGTAGACTATCTGCCATAGTATTTGCTGTGTGAAATGAAGATAAATTATGGCAGTGAGTGAATTTATGTATGTTGCTGCTTAAAGTATAGGGTACCTTGAATGCGCTGCTACATATAGCTAGTCCATCAAGTAGTTAAATCATTTTCTTCCCATTATTTAGTGCCTCTTGCAAACAAGAGAGCTCTTGCTCCTTCACCTTATTCCCATACAGAACTTATTATGCGCGCATAGGCCCCTCATTCACTCCATATGTTCCATAGTGCTTTCCAAGTGTATTATAATAATGTGATTCCAACTATCATGCCAGTATAATTAACCCCTTGTCTTTTTACTGTATCTTGATACACCTGAAATATTACCTACACTTTAAAATGTCTGCACATTAAACAGGCCCTTCCTACAAACATGTTTCCTTTCACTTTCTCTAGTTCATTTCAAAATAATCAACTTATCAATATGCTCAATTTGCAGAGTTAATGGAATCTCCAAGGACTCTTGAGGATCATCCCTTTCATTATATTTCATCAAATAAATAAATCAAGGCGAGACATCAGAATGTCCTAGCACCTGCCCAGAATGCCCATGCTGGGGAGAAGGGAGGGAGTAAGCTTCTCCTAACACTGCTCTGCAGTTCAAGAGGCTCCTGACTGGGTTTCTGGACACCACTGCTCATAAATCTCCTGAAGCTGAATTTCCTGCTGCTGTTTGCAGTCTGCTCTTTCCTCTGATAATACGCTTCCAGAGTGTCATGCTCCCTGCCCCCTTCCCAGGCAGATCTGGGGGTCCTTCCCACCTTTCACTGACAAGGGCTTTAGTGATGCAAAAGGTGAATGCTGATTTCTCTTGGTCTGCTCAGCTTTTGCTTCCATTTTCACCTCATTCAGTCCTGTACTGTGGTTAATTGTGCATCTGCTGGAAGGGTAGTCAATGGTGCATGCTGTTGGCATCTCTCCAAGTGGCAGCTTGATGCCCACCACCAAGCAGTGATAAGAAAAACGATGGTTCTTTTAATTGCACTGAATAAAGGAGCTCTGCTAAGTGGATTTGCTATGTTAGGACCTCATTTTTTGCTACCACTTTTTCAGCAGGCTTCTGTGCTGATAAAATTGTGTAGTGTAACACAGGGTTTCCCATATAGTGATTAGTAAAAATAGAAAAATAAAATAATTTAAAAAAATAACAAAGAAGTAAATATATTTCACTGAGAAAAAAGTGAAAAATATGGAAAATCCAGTTTAATAGTCCAGTTTAGTAATTCCATTCAAATACTAAATATTTCATTTCTTTAAGTGAACAAAAATTATACCAAATTTCTTTATTTCAGTTGAGACAGCATTTAAAAGCACCAGTGAAAATGAGGATTTTAATAAACTGATGCACAACTAACACACTTCCTGCCCTCAATTTCTGCTTTTAATTTGAAACATTACACAGCGGGTGTATGTGACAAACAGTGAGAGGGATAGGGGAAAGAGGAAATACAGGCAACTTATTGAATGAGTTACAACTTGATGGTTCTAAGCAATTAAATAATTTTCACTGGAATAAATGGCATTGATTACGGACTTAGAACAATTCTGAGTAATTATGAAATATAGATAGAAAAGAAAGCAAGCGTTTTGCTGTTGCTTTTCTAAGATTGGCTCTTGGATATTATCTCATTGCTTTTAGACACCATCAAGGAAAATTAAAGCATCCTTGTCCTTAGAGCTTTGGAAGAAGAATGAAGTTGCCCCTTTGGACTGATGACACTCTTAAAGGAGGTAAAAGGTTCCCCAATATTATAAATTTTGTTTTGTAAGGCTGGTTTGCTGGCTACTTTATAATAACACACTGAAAACAACCTTTTGAATGTAGATTCCCTTTCTGAGAGAAGTTGATTTGGTTTTGTTTTGGGTTTTTTGATTTTGTTTTTGTTTTAAAGGCACAACTGTAAAACAAAATACTTTGCTTTTGAAGGTTTTGATTTTTAAAAGTTGTCTACTTTTCAGCTTTTGAGTGTTATTTGTCTTCCAACCTTTACTTTTGAGGTCAAATGGAAAAGATGAAAAAGCAGAGAAAGAATGAATTAGAAAACACTTGTAGAAGGGGAAGTTTTGAAAGCCTGTAAACAGAAGTGTGTGTACAGTTACTGGGTGGAAGGTATTATTTCCATTGTTGCTCCCTGTACTGTGTATTAGTGCCTGGGAAAAGGAGAAGGACCTCCAAGACAGGCTTTCTCTGCTGGAGGACCATGGCGGAGCAGATATCCACACTATGGACCACAGAGAACATCATGCCCCAGCAGCTGTATGTGCCACAGGGGAAGCTGCAGCCCATGGAGAACCCACACAGGAGCAGGTTTTTCCTGAAGGACTACAGCCCATTGGCAACACCTGCACAGGAGCAGGGGAAAGGTGGGAGAGGGAAGAAGCAGCAGAGAGGAAGCACTGTGTACTAACTATAACCCCCTCCACCCACCCTGTGCCCCTGGGGAAGGGAGAGGAGTCTGGACTTGAACCTGAGAAAGCAAGGAGGAAAGATGTTAGGTGAACCCAAGACATTAACCCACAACACTCCATTTTTTCAAGCAGTTTTGTTACTGAGCTTGTGTGTAAGATCATCATGTGTGACAGTGAGATGCCTGGTGCATCAGTATGGACACCCGGTTTTATGTCACCCTTTTCATCCAGTCTTTTAATCCGTTCTAAGACTTCCTAGGCCCTATTTGTCTCGTATTTAGAGATAAATCCACAAAAAGGCATAGATATCTCAGGGCTCAGAACTGCCACTAGATTCTCAGTCCTAGTAAGATGCTGGTTGTCCTACAGTGTAAGACTTAGTTATTGGCAAACAAGAGTCAGTGCAATGACGTGATGAATGGGGACACACCTAACCTAGATAACAAGTCATGCCAGCAGGGATATGTCTTAAAATCTCAAACACGACGGGACTGACCTGCCCAGCCTTTAACTAAACACTAACAACATCTGCACTGAGAAGGCCATTTATATTCTCCTTCTATACCCAAAGGAGGACAATTGGTATCTGTTAATGGCTATTCACATCACCTATCCTAATCATGTTTTACTTTCTCCACTAGCTATTGAGAAAGCCCAAATGATAAATTTAGATTTGGCGCCTAATGTTTAGACTGCAAAAATAAACTCAAAATAATCCCAGACCCACAGCTGTGAATATGCAATATGCCTAAATATGCAATAGGCTGCTTAGAGAAGACAGAGTCGTTGAAAATATGTCCAAAATCAGACATATTGGCACTGAGGTGAGGACCTCTAAATGTGAAGTACCCAGAAACTGCTGACATGGATGGGCAAAGAAAGTAACAGAAGGGTACTCTAGGTTCCTCCCTAAGTGCTGCTGGTCAGGGCACAGTGGTAGTCAAATATGAAGTTGTCTTTCCCCCTATGCCTAGTCAAGAGACTTTTCTTTCAAAGTTGTCTTTTGTCTCATGGACATGTCTAAATTTCATTACCCATAATGTAGTTTATTCAAGTCTACATCTGATGGAGACCCAGACTTCAGCTGCCACAGAATGCAGCTACATCCCCATGCAGAGGAGGCCCTTTATGATATGGTTCCCTGCTTTTCTGGTCAATCTTTAGATGCAGTCAAAAATGTTGGCTTTTAATTTGTAAATCTTTATAGGATTTGAATCATGATTTTTTATCCCTTCGACACTACAACAGAAAGCAAGTAAGGGACCAATGCCAAAATACTGTAATGCAATTGGATGCAGAGTTTAGCAAACAAGCTAATGGCTCAAGTCTAGGCCTGCTTTTGGAACCTGCCAGTGGTTCCACTGAACAAGAAACCATACTAAGTTCCTACTATTTGGTAGTGTAAACAGGCCCTTAGAAACTTCAGGCCAAGTCCTCAGCAAAGCATGGCTGAGCTCTCTTTTCAATGCAGATAGATTCTCTACAAACGTCTCTCAAATTCAATTTTTTTTTTTTTCCCCTCCCTTTAAATTTCTGTCATGGCTCCAATAGCAACACGTTCACTGAAACTTACAGTTCTCCAGCATCTGATACCAGCTGTCAGGCTGTGTTTCATCAGACTGAACTCTTTGTCCAAATGCTACCAGCTGGCGTTGCTTCAGCCATCTGGGATTGCAGTACTCTAACCTATGGACTAATGCTGCTCCAGTAGAGTCAGGGCTCCCTATCCTTTCCACCAACAGGAAAAGGAAAGTGGAGCAATGCAAAAGCCGTTGTCCCTGATCAAAGCGCAAGTCTTTCTAGTGCTCACAACCTCTGAAAGTCCACTCCTATCAGAGGGAATTCAGTACTTTGCAGATCTCAGATCTTGGCTGCTAACTATTGGCATCATTTGGATTCCCAGTCTGTTGTTGGGTAACACACTGTATAACATACACTGAGGACAGTGCACTAAAGTTTCCTCTTTCTCCCACCTCCCCACTTGTAGCTTCCCTTCTAATTCAGTGTTATCTGTCACTTCCACCCTTCAAACTTTCACAAACTTTCTATTCCTTCCTCCCACTTCTCCCTCACTTCCATTAATTGCACGTCACACTCCTCAAGCTTTATTTCATGCAACCACTGATCTCACTAGAATTACACTTGAAGGCTCCAAGAGTAGAAACTTTGAAAATCTGTATGTAAAATTACCACGGGAAAAAAACCCTTCTTTTGATTCAATATACTTTGGACATCTGGCAATACGACGGACCTTCCATTCCCCTCCCGATCAAATTTTGATTCTTTATTTGATCTCATTAGTTAAATTCCTCTCTGTAATCTTATTATTGTTATTGACTGCCAGTAACATAATTGGCACTGTAGAAGAGCCTGGGAATTGCCATACTGGATCAAACCAGTGATCCATCTCTCCTAGTATGCTAACTCCAAGAGTGGTCAGTACCAGCTGCTTCAGACAAAGAAACACTACAGCTGGCAGTTTGGAGATAATCTGCCCGGAAGCTAAGTTTCTCTTGTTTAGCATTACAGACTGGTTATGCCCTGAAGCTTATATCCCTCCCAGAACACTTGCTTATGAAGTCAGGTACTATCCTTGCCCTGAAAACTTACGGATTGGGGTAAAAACTGAAAATGCAAGAAAGGAATACAAACACTTAGGCCAACGAGGCAACAGCTCAGTAATCATTATCCCCCATGATGTAAACTTTCCGAAGGCTATGCAGTGGGCTGGTAGTGAGGGCTGGAATAAAACTCAGGGACTCCTGGCTCCTGTCCCTGAGTTTGTCTTAGTAAATGATGTTACATCTCAAAATATTTATGATGTGATAAATGTTAGTTTTATAGGACTGACCGCTTACTTAATCTTTTCTTTTTTAGAATACTAAACTTCCAAAATATGAGAGAAGATGTTAATTTTGACAGTAATAAATCCAAAATGTAGGAATTCTGTGTTAATATCTATGTTAACTTTGAGTTAGGACAGTATGAGAGACTAAATCTCCCAGTAGAATTTGCTTTGTATATATAGAGGAAATCTGATTTCCACACAACTATCATAAGGCTATAAATGATAGACCTCCTGTACAACCTGGGAAAAGATTTTTTTTTTCATGCTTTTTACTTAAAAATTCAAACAAGACTTTTTTTTTCTTTTTTTTTTTCTTTTTTCTGTAGCTCTTGGCTGAAAAAATCCATTAAAACCAAGTTAGCAAAATTACTTTTTTCCTGCTAGCACAATAAAGATACATGTATTTGTACTTCAGCAGATCAATTTGAAAACTAGTGATTTTATTGTCAAAACAATTTCCAGTGTCATTGGTGTTTGATCATGGGAAGAACAGGCCTTATTCTTATTCACTGTACACTTATAGCACATCCCTATTCAGTACCTCCCCACACACTAGATTCCATTTATTTTTCAGGATTAAATGCTACTGCATTTATGCTTCTGCTACATACATTTAATGGTATATACATTGCCTTTTGGTAAAGAATACATATTAAATAACCATTCATTTCCAACATGTAAAATACCTCATAATTGTTATGGTGTATAAATACAGGATGCATTCTTTGCCTTTCTCAGCCTTTCTTTTTTCCTGCACCAGCATGTCCTGTAAATTAAGGGCATGTTCAATTAAAAACATTTTCTAGCTTTCATGGGGTGGGAGATGTAGAAATCAATTCAGTAGCAAGCTGGCTGATTCAGCAAGAAATCAGCCAGTCTGCAGGAGTCCCTTTTTAAGCATTTTCCTCTCCAGCAAGGTAACAATCCAGAGAAAGGTACAAAATGGACAGGAAGGTAGGGAGAGCTTATGCAGATTAGCTGTTCTGTTCCTGCTGTCTGCAACCCTTGATTTGATGCAATTTTTACCCTGCATCCATGGTTGCCCACTTAATTTGTCTTTAACACATTCTATGTGCTCAGTACTATTCACACGTTGCATCAAGGCCTCTAAATTTTCTATATTCCACAATGGGAACTGCATTTAATTTTATGTGATTCTTTTCAGTTTACAGTTCCATTTGCATGAGGTTTCATTCTCTGCTGTTCATACACCACTTTGAAATACAGGCACTGCTAATTTTTAAGGCTGATATTAAAAAAAAAAAAAGGTGGATATGAGAATACAGAAAATGATTTCTGGAGATCATTCTGACAGTTGAAGAATACGATGTATTTACCCTCTTTAATCTTCATGCACGTTATGAAACAAAAAATAAAAATTACGTAACATTAAAATACTAGACTACAAGTGGAAAAACCATGGGCTTATATCACTGAAAATGTGACACCTGGAGGGTTTTATTTAGTATAGTCTTATTTAGACCAGTGTGTTTTCATAGTTGAAAAGAAACCTTTATTCCTTTTTTTGTAACATTTGTTTCCTTACTCAGTAAGGTGAGCTCCTAACATCCATCGTGTTAGCCTGCTTTTCATTAGGGTCTTCTCTTCTTATTTTATTTAATATAAAAATACCACAACAGTTAAACATACAAGATAAAATTTAGCCAGTTTTGTGCTTTCCTTTTGATTTAGTGGAGCAGGGGTGTCTGTATTACATCTAGCACTGCCATTAAAATTTAACAGAGCCTCAAATGAAAGAGATCCATTTTCTGGCTTTTGATTAATTTCTCATTTGCTGAAAAAGTTACAAGCCTTCATAGAAGCTGTAAATCTGGCTAGAAATGGCACTACATTTTTTCCTCTTTTAGACCATGCAATAGCTGTGCCTCCTTTCACCTAAGTGTGTGCTTCAGCCATTGTGTTTTCCTGAATTTGGAGCCATTTGGTACAGTGCTAATTTATTTTCCTGACTGAGCACATGAATCCCTGCTTCAGAGGCACACGGATGGTGCTTTGGCTCAGAGGGGAGCTTGCATAGCAAGTGGAAAAGGGGTATCACTCTGAATGATTAATTGTAGTCCTCAGAAGGGTCTCAGAACATGATCATTCTTTATAGAAAATTGGATTAAAATTTGACACTTCTACAATTTTTTTTCTTTGTAGTGAAATTTTCATTTTTCATCTGTTGGCCAAATAATTCCATGTGCAGTCATCCCTAAATTAATCTTGAATTAATTTTTAAATCCACTGTCTTCTAATATATAATTCACCATAAGAAAACCCAGAGCAGTCAATCTTTCATTAGACATGGGGTGAGAAAGGGTCAGCAGACACTCCTGCAGTACTAAAAATAAAGGCACCACATCTGGTATGGAATGATGTCTGGAATTGTAATGCATATGCATCCACTTACTTGTTCTGCTGAAAACACAAACTACAGAGTGGCTGCATGTTGAAACATGAACCAGTGTAATAGGAGCTTAAACCCTGGAACAGACTGTTTGTATATGTAGTCAGTTTATTAGCAAATGTGCAGGCCTGTAGAGTACAGGAACCATCGTTTCAAGCCGATCTGTCACACATTTAACAAGCTGTTTGTAATACAGTCCATTTCATGTATAAGAGAAAAATCTTTCCCACAGGTATAAGAAATATATGATACTTTTAGCATATGGTGAGCTCTGTTTTTGCAGGTATCCTACATTAGAAACTGCTGTAGCACATTGGGTTAACTTTTTGTTTGTTTCCAAAAATCCTCTTTTCCTTTGTTGAACACTCTACAATAAAGCATGTTATAGCGGATGTTAAAAATGAGATTCTGTGCAAGATGTGCTCCTAATGTCAGGCACAGCCATGCTCACCGAGAATAAATCTAGCCCTGGTGCAAACAGCTCACACTAAGCCTACTTTATATACCACAGCAGGGCTGAATGGGTAGAAATCAATAGCAGAGGGGCCTCTACTACTCAAGCACAGCTGTGTCTCTGTGCCTTGCCATCAAGGAGCAGCAAGATGCTGGGATACTTCCCCAAAATGGTACCTGCCAGCAGCAGCCAGTGGGGCGGTGGTGACGAGTAAACACCCTGCAGTGCTTGCGCTGTGCCTCAGCTTCTGGCAGGATTTGGAAATGCTGCATGGGATTCAGGGATTTCACTCAGAGAAAGCTGCCAACATGCCAGTGCTTCTGGACCTCACCTCCCCGCTGGAGGGTCTACCCCGGCTCTGCCATAAAGCCTCCAAGGCCAGAGGCCATGGCTGCTCACCTTGCAGGTTGCTGCTGCGCTCTGACAGCACCTGACCTGCCCCAGAGAGGAAAAGCACAGAGTCCCAACAGTGAGGGAGAATTGGGGAGGCTGCTTCTCCCATGCTGCCCAGCCTTGCCATGGGCACAGAAGCCTCCCTGGTGGCTGGGTGTCTGTGCCAGGAGGGGAGGAGCAGCACTGAGCAGCCCCAGCACTGTGGCTGTGTACACTGTGCATACCTTCTTCCATGGGGAGCATATCATGTGCTTCCCCAAGGGAGGAAGGGTGGTAAGGACATTTTCCATAGCCAAGTCTCCAGCTGACCGTGCGGCTTTGGGAGGAGGTGACAGCTGGGCTTTGCACTGTCCATACTCCAGCATTTTCCCAGGCAGTTGTTGGGCGCACTTCAATGTAGCAACTGTATTTAAGCCTGTCTAGCTGCCATGGACAAATGCTTAACAGAGAGGACTGTAGCTTTCAGGCTGCACCCAAGATGGGTTATAATTTGAACCAGATTTGTTAATTGCGTTGCATTTCACCTCCAAGTCAGAAATTAAATCTAGCGCATGTCAGGTGCTAGTGATTACAGGCTGGGCTTCCCCCGCGGGCCGCCCCCCCCCGCCCGTTCCCAGCCTCTGGGCAGGATATGAGGGGACCGCAGCTGCTGTGCATCACCTGGAGGACTTCGCTCCCCCAGGAGCAAAGGGAAACTCCTCATCTAAACTGGCAGAGCTCAAAACACCAGCTGTACCTTATTCCTTGCTGCTTTTCCTAGCAAAATCAGTGAAATCATTTCAGCTTTACCCGCAGAGTCCACAGTAACTACTGGCCCTTGTCAACAGTCTTAGAGAGGTAGCCAAAGGCTGCTCAGCATGACTGTGTTAGTGGGAATATTTCCATGTGTTTGAATGGGTATTGTCTCAGACCAGGAATGAACAAGACTGTTCTGCTCCAAGTCTGCCTGTACGAGGACAGCAGGGCAGCTCCTGCTCCCGGCACTGTGAAACTCCTCTTTTCTGGAGTCATTCAGTTTGTTGGCAGACATCCTCCTCCAGGTCCAGCCATGCAAGGGCAAGAGATTTCTTTTCCCTGGTACTTCCTAGGTACTCCTCTCTTTCAGTCTGCCAGAGTTAATGCCCCCATAATTTTGCTGGCAGAGCAGTTGGGTTTAGTGTTCCTTAATCTGTTTCAGACAAAATCGAAAGGTTGAACTCCCACAGCTTCCACCAGTGATTTGAGCAAGCCCAGCTGATCTCACCTCACACAAAGAGTAATCTCTACCACTTGTACATCTGGATCCAGAAGAGGATGTCTGCTCCCACCACAGACTCCAGATGATGCAGGTTTTGTTCCTTTGCTATGGTAATTCCAACCAGGTGAAAATAGGCAGGTACTCCAGTGAAAATTGCAAAGTGGTGGAGGTATTTAGAAAAACATGTTTGCACGATATCATGCTGAGTAATATCAACACAGACCATGTGAATTGATCCAGTAATCTGTTACCATCCGCATGTCACACAACTTGAAGGCTTCATACAGCCTTGATTACAAAAATGTGCATTTTCTCTCATCATAGTGATTGAATGCAGAGGGAATGGTTTTGTCTTTAGGTTTGTTTATTTTTCTTTTTCAGGCATAATGGAGTTTTGAACAGTAAAATTGCTTTCTGCCTTTTCATAGCTATTTGGCTATTCGGGAGAAAAAAAAGGCACACCAGACAGTGCGGCACTGCTAAAGGAAGAGCTATAAACACAGTAAAAAGCAAGTTTAATGAGCATGTTTTAATATTTAAGGAAAAATGTGTTTTCACTTAAACTACCTGAAAATCCACAATGAATCCATTAAGTTAGTGGCATTATTTACTATATGTTAAAAGTGGAGAACCTACTCCTGAAATGTCATTCTAAGCTTGTACTTCAAAAATAAGTAAATAACAACATTGTTCTGTGCCTCTCTCAATTCTTCAATGTATCTTTCATGGCTTGAAGATGCCCAATTATGAAAATTACACTTTCTCTTAATATTGAAATTACACCATAAGTGAGACAGACTTCAGGCACCCTCAGAACAACTTTTGCTGTTGATAAACTTCTTTCCATATTTTTCATATTTGCTTTGGGTACACAACCTAACAAAATGAATTGAAGCAGTAATGGAAGGAAAGCAACTGAGGCAGAGGACATAATAAATAAAGCTGGTTTTTAGGAGAGTTGCCAAGGCATGGGGAGGAGTCTGTATTCTTCAATTTGTTTATTTATATTAGTAACCACAATTTGACACTTGGGAATTTTTCTGTGCAAGTTGGCAGCTATGGCAATAGCGGACTGTCATTCATGGTGGGGTTTTACTGATGGCAAAGTAAAATCATCCATGTGTTTCTGAGACCCAGATGCAGAAAAGGGGAAAAGTACTGGTGCTAGCAACTGAAAAGATCAGCTCATGAGAGGTCCTGATCTTGCACTGAAAGCTCAATAAACTTTGAGAGTCCATGAGAGTGGATAGGCAGAAGGCTGGAGCCATAACAAAAACTAGAGTTTTTCATGGTGTCATCAGAAGGTCTCTCTTTTTTTTTTACTCACACAAGTAAATAAAGGCATTTCTTTTTTTTTTTTTTTATTTTTAATTGCAGAACTTTGGGGATGATGAAGAGGAACACTCCGACAGGGCAATTCTTCTTATCTGCCTGTATGTTTAACTTACCTTGTCATCTTTCATTTTAGCTCTAAGTGTCAAGCAGCCATTATGTACAAGTCATGAAAAGGTCCTAGAAGGCATAACACTGTCTATTGCCAGTCTCGATTTTATTATTTGTTCTGAAAATGTTTAAAAATACATTACACTCCAAAAATACCTGCAAGTTCTGGCTCTTAAAACAACAATTTCCATGGCATTTAGCATTTTCAGTGAAGGTGCCATTCACTGTGTGATTTTCTCCCAAAACTGCCACAACAGAACTGAATTCTTTTACATCACAATCAAGTAAATCAGAGAGTGATGGAAAATAAAGCAGCAGCAAAATAACATGTTACTTCTTGCTTTTGCTAGTCTGACCAGAAAGTTAGAGCAGACAGCAGGGGATAAGCTAAAGACTCTAGATCTGGTTGAAACAGTGATCATCTTGTTTTGCTTTGCCATGGTCCCATAACTGCATGGCAAATAAACAACAATGTATTACAGCCAATTTATTTGCTGTCTAGTTGTGATTTATGAAGGCAATAACTGAGTGAACAAGGGGATTCAAACCTTTTAGTTGCTTTTTAATTTTAGTTCCTTTCAGTTCTATTTTAAGTTCAATTTGAAATAGTTTTTTTGGGGGGAGTGGGAAGCAGCAGGGGAGGCCTCTTACATCTTCATAAGGTGTGTATACCTAGCTTTTATTTTTTGCCTTGTGTGAGGAAGTTTATTTGCTCTCCCTATCGCTTGATTAATACATTCTGCTAAACATGTTGTTACTCTCATTTGGATCTTTGCCTTTTAGATATTCAAAATACAGAAACCGAGGGACTGAGTTTTCAGACTAAGAACCCATGGCTCCCATTATATCTTACAGGAGCTATCTGTTCTCAGTGCTTGTGTAATTCAGCCTTATGACTGATCTATGAAGCTAATTGCAGCTCTAAAATTCAAAACTACTTTGCCATTTTTCAAAGGAGCTTTGGTAAACACTGAATTCCTCAAGGAACTTCTTATGCTATTTTTCTGTTAATGGAAGGGCTTATCAAAAAAAGAAAGCAAAAGTATTAATATTGTCCAGTCAAACTAGGATCTGTGAACATAGCAGGTGTGCATTGAAAGAGTGCAGACTGGATTTGTCATTGCCCTCAATCTTGTGTGCTCATTTATATTACCACAGAATTTTAACTGCTATTGAAAGATAAAGAGGAGCATTCCTCATCCACCCTGTGCTGGTGTAAACAAGCACACAAGATGTAAAGCAGCCAAAAATGTGGTTCCATACATGCACATGCAGTGCTCTAAACGATGTGGTATGACACTGATCTCCGCAAGAAGCGGGTTACCAAAGAGTTCAGAGGAACTGAGGAGGGAGTAATAGCTGTCCCCCACAAAAAGTCTACTGCCTGTAGTTGGTACAAGGCTCTGTTAACTCCATGAATAGCCACAAATTCCAGCTTTATGTCAGACAGAGCTATTGGAGGTGAGTATCTACAGCCTTGAAGAGATGCCTCCAGTTAGCTGATCAAACTTATCTTCAGCTGTGGGACAACAACCAGAGGGTTCAGTTCCCTCCCAGTCCAGTAGCTAGAGATAAATAGGGGCCAGGTGACCCTGACACTGAGAGACTGCCCCCCAGTACCAGGGGCTATCACAGCTCCTGCTTATTTGGGAGCCCTGACTTCTATAGAACCAAAATGCAATGAGCCAGCCATGTGTTTCAGCTCTGAGAAGCCACATGTACGACAGTCCTGCCTGCTCCCAAGAATGAGAGAAATGGGGCAGCAACTGTGGTGGGCTGCTAGTGTGTCTGCTTCGTCAAAAAACATGCCCCCAAAACTGTGTCTTTTTGTGCCTTACCATGACAATGGATCCTGTTGTACTAACTACAGCAGACAATTTTCAAACAAGCCCATTGCAAATAATTGCTGGATGATCTCAGTAGCATTAGAATTGTTTTTCTCAAATAACAACTATGGAATGGGTAAAAATACATATGAGAAAGATCTGGGTTTTAGTTATAAAGCAAAATATGCCAAGGACTGTGCAACAGCAAGTGAGCCTATTGATTTATAGGGTTAAGTAAAGGTAGAATGTGGCAAATCATTGCACACCAAATCCATTTCCATGAAAGCAACTGATACAAACCTCATTCTATAAGAAATGATGTTAACAGGCTTTTTGTGAAGAGCTCTTTTTTGGACTCCTAGCTCTTATGTGAAATTGTATTTACAGTTCAAACTTGTATATATATATTGTAGGTACAAATAAAAAACCTCAAAAGATTAAAATATGTTCAGACCCAGAATTTTTTTACTGATAGCATTATGTGTCAATGTTGTAATTTCAAACATACAAAAATTACTAATTGGGTCTCCAAAACTTCTAAGACTGCTTTAAAACATTTTTCTTCCCTTTCAAGTTTTATCATCTTGTAACATTTGATCACCTAAAGCATGCTTGTTCCAGCTTTTGAATTTGATAAGACCCCCTTATTTTCTCATAAATATGCAGTGTAAGACTCTTATGTAGAGCCCAAGTGAAAGCCCCTCTCCCCCTCCCATATTTGGCAGTATTATTTTATGTACAAGATACAGATATGCAATGTACTTAAGGTGTACTCATTTATGGCTGAGGACAGTGTAGTGCAATCAGTTTTGTGCATGACCACAGGAGCCAGATTTTCATGAGGCCCCTGCTGACGCTCCGTCAAGGCAGGCTGCACAGATGATTTCTGAGAAGTGTCTCATTTAGGGGAACTATGACTTAGTATAGGCTCATTTCTAATCTATTTCAGGACCTCAGTTCCTTGCGCAGCACAGGCCATTAATTTACAATCTAGCCTGTTGTTGCTATTAAAGTCAATGTCTATCAACAGCTATTACTTGTATCACCCCATCACAGTAATAGTTATTTTCTGTTCTCAGCTGAATGAAATATCAGGACACCCAAAATACCTTAGTGTGAATGAGTAAATGGAAATTGCTGTATCATAGAATCATAGAATCATAGAATCATAGAATGGTTTGGGTTGGAAAGCACCTGAAGTTCAACTACTTCCAACCCCCTTGCTATGAGCAGGGACACCTTGCACTAAACCATGTCACCCAAGGCTCTGTCCAACCTGGCCTTGAACAATGCCAGGGACGGAGCATGCGCAACTTCCTTGGGCAACCTATTCCAGTGCCTCACCACCCTCACGGTAAAGAACTTCTTCCTTATATCTAATCTAAACTTCCCTTGTGTAATTGAAAAGCCATTATCCCTTGTCCTACCACTAGAGTCCCTACTGAAGAGTCCCTCCCCAGCATCCTTATAGGCCCCCTTCAGATACTGCAAGGCTGCTATGAGGTCTCCACACAGCCTTCTCTTCTCCAGGCTGAACAGCCCCAGCTTTCTCATCCTGAATCAGTGAATTTAAGTTTCATGATCATGAAACTCAGACTAAGATCCAGATCAAAAAGATATAAGAAGCTGTGGCACTCCACTGATAAATAGCAACCCCAGTGACAGCGTCTGTAGCCCTGGGTGAAAGTCTTGGCTCCTAGGCAATGCCTGAGAAAAATCAAGCACCTCAAAGCAAGAGTCATAAAGCCAAAACTCAATCACTAGAATTTGTCTTATCCCCTCAGCTTTCAAGCAGAAAATACACCTTTTCCTCTTAGGCTTCAGTCTGCCTTTACTACGGTTGACCATTTATTTCAAATGAAGTGTGGGGCTCACATTTTTCTTTCAGAGGGGGATCCGCTGTCCTGTGCAGTAGTGAACACACTTTCAAAATGTAGGAAACCAGTTCTGCCCTCTGCCTGAGGAGTGTCAAACTAATGCCTTCCAAGTCAGGAAACCCATCAAAATCTGGGGTCTTCTGTTGAGGATGAAAGCTCTGCTCCTCACACTGAAGCCGTTTACTTTGAAGGGTGGATTTAAAGACTAATACTCTCAAAGAAAACATGCACACAAGGGGAAATGTGAGTATAACCACAAAATTCATGGAAGCAAAGAAGGTGCTTTGTAAGCCCATGTTTACAAACCAATTTATGTATTTCAGCTAATGCTTAAGAAGCTCAACCAGATGGAGTTCCTGAGGGGAGCTAGCTGCTAGGTCCAGAGGTGGCCTAGTGTTGGCAGAGGAGTCAAACTAGTCAGCCCTGGCAAAAATGAGCACCCCAAAATGAGCAGCTTTTGAGGATACTCAGAAAAGGTAAATGTCAGGGGAACTTTACTGTTAACATTGATCTATCCGGCTGCTCCTAAAGACTACTCAGGTCATAGGCACAGTGCGTGCCGAATAGGAGTCCTGCAACAGTAAGAGGCAGCTTGCAAGCCTTTGAAGTGGCAAGGCAAGGGCCAGCCTGTACCCCTTACCTATCCTGTGACCAGTCATCACGGTGCCTTTCATCACCAACCTTGGACTTTCTGCCAGGCTGTGAGTCTAGTGGTCTGGAAGAAGCTAGAAAACAATAGCTGGCTGCACTGGTACCAGTTGGTATCATCACCAGCCACCTCTGAGAACAGAAATGGCCATCTCCATTCGTCCTACACCTATTCTGCTTTAGTGCATACTACAAGTAACCACTGGTGAGCTCAGACTGCCCTTAGCATTGGGCCACTAGTTTCAGGTTGACAAAAGATAACACAGTGAAAGACTGAGGCAGTGGTTCTCATGGGCAGTGTACACATCTTCAGAGGTGATCTGAGCTGTCCTCCTGCCAGCACTGACATTGATGGTACAGGAGTACACACACCCTGTCCATGATGTCTTTACTACTGCTGCTGCCACAGCACATGTGGCTTCATGTAACTGTGATGGCCTCCACAGAGAGTTCAGCCACATCCTCAGCTAAACCCCAGTGCCTGCCACGAGTGTGTGTGGGAACTTCAGGCCCCATTGCTGCTGTAAGGTCATCTTGACACTATATAAGAAACATAAACAAGAGCACTTGTGTGTCCTGCTGCTAATGAGAGGAGAATCAGCAGCCTATCTATCTGCTTCATTTGGCTGAGCACTGTAAGACCATGGATCCCACAAGAAGCAGGCCATGCCCAATGCTGTCTAAGTAAAACATTCATCTCTCAACCATGGCCATTTTAACTTCCCAAATTTCTACCCCATTCTCTTTTTGCATTCTGTGAATCCCTATTATGTTTCTTTACCTTATCCATCAGAAATATTTTCATACTGGGGAAAATAAAAAACCTTCATCATTAGAAAACAGGAGGCTGGCATCTCCCACTACACATTCTGCCTTACTTCTGCATTAGTTTCAGTCTTTATCTAAATATGGTAATTATTTGGGTATTTTGATGTAAATCATGAGAGATATTTCTTGTACTTCAGCAGGCAAACATAGGGAGAGCTAGCACTAATCTGGCAGAGCTCATTATCTGTAACATCATATTAATAAAGTCTAAGACAGATTTGAAAGCTGAATATCCTTTTTTAATTTGCAGTTACAGCTACCATAGAACTAAAAGTATCAAATTACAAATGTCAGGGCTTCATTTTTCAAAGTGAGAATCTGTGTTCGGAATAGCCAAATCATGTTGTAAGATCATATTTTAAACTTTAGAGATAATTTTCAATACTATTTGCTATAAGCCTGTGGTTCAAAGTTAAATAAGACTCTGAAATCATATATTTAATCAGAATGCCTAAAACAGGCTCCTGGCTTACACCTCAGGTTCAGGAGCTGAGTGAAGCAATCCTTCTGAAGCGTCTACTCTAGTGTCTTGCATTATTAGTAGAAAGAGGTGGAAGCTCTTGAAGGCCTCTGGAAAAATGAATATTCTTTAAAAAATCATATTTGTTTGACTTTGCTTAAACTTTGGCAGATAGAAGTCTTTGAAAACATGCAACAAGCCTCATTAACTACGTAAGAATAATAGGCCTTAATTTAAAAGGATTAGTTTAATAGATGCTTAGGTTTAGATGCCAGGCAGAACAGATCATGGAAGAGCTAACTGTTTCTTTGTTTAGTGACAACTGCAATAATGGAAAGCTATTTTCCAAAGACTAAATGCAGGCAAGAACAGGTTATGTTACCCAAGTGATCTAACACTGAATAGACAAACAGGGGGACTGAGTTGACCCCAGCTATGCATCTGTGTAGCAAAACGACCAGAGGAAGTCAAAGAAAACAAGACAGCATCTAGGAGATGCCTGTGATATGATGCTGAAGAGCAGTTACGTGCCAGTTAGAAGTGTAGAAATTTGATTACAGAAAATGTGTTCTGCCATTTGATTCTTTCCATGTCTGAGGGAAAAGAATCATTCTTAACATTATTTATAAATAAAAATGAGGCTTTTTAAACAAAAGAAATGAGGGATTATTCAACTCTATCACCAGCTTCTGATCCTGATTGACACAACTAGACCAAAACGTAATATTATCATTAACAGTAAAATTACATATTTTCATTAAAAAGAAGAATTGGAAGTATTTCAAGATGACTCCATCTTTCAGATCTCTTAGTTTTCTGTAAATAAATCTGATTTTTTTTCTCCTTATAGAAATGTATTCCATGTAGCCATATCTAGAATGTGGTTAGTTTTTCTTTTAACTTTCTCCTTTCTCTGACAAAATGTGTGTATTGCAAAATCACATGAAATCAGGACCTGGTGAATTCCTTCCCGGTGTTACTTTTCCTTTCTCTTTGCTCCAAACCTTCTGAATTTTTATTTATTTTTTTTAATAGTAATATATAGGAGCTATAATAAAAAGTATAAAGAAGACCAGAAAGGGAATGTTACCTTTACTTCCATGTTCACCGTAATCTGTTCTTATTGCCAGTCTGATCACCAGACTTGTAGTGTTAATTCCATTCGTACTTACAGAGAGAAGCTGAGCAGGTAAACCAAAAAGAAAAAAAAAATACATTAGCATTACCATAGCACATAAATATTATAATATCAATAATAATGTATTGCACTTCTACTGTCTTTTTCATTCAAGGATAAGTTGTGGGGAAAAAAGAGAACCTGGGTAATGTACTTTGCCTATGAAGACCCAATTTCTATGTCACATGTTCACGAGGTACTTGCTAAATCATACAAACTAATGCAGGATTGCACCATAATCTGCACTGGTTCTGCTCCAGCCCTGGATCTGTGACAGAGTGAATAACCTCTTGTGCTGTGCAAATAATTTATTTTTCACTATGTCTGTTGAATGAAAAAAAAAGAAAATCAGATCAAACCAATTGTTGTTTTCTTAACTCCCTCTTCCCCTTAAAATTGTATTCAAGTAAAATGTTCCAGACTACCTAAACCAGAAGGAATTGTTTGCTTCAGAAAAGCAAAAGAAATAGTTTAAAATCATAAAAATAAACAGAAAACAGAGAGGAGAAAACAGGGATTGTTTCCCTGTGTTAACCTCAGGATACGAAAGATTCAGGCTAAACTTTTCCATTGGCTCCTAGAGAAATGTGAATACCCATCTCTCACTGCTGAGACTGTGCTCTGTTCCATGGGCTAAAGAGGGCTGTGCAATAGCAGGACACTCTCAGCCTCCTTCTCCTACACCATTACACTTAGTGTGAGCTCACAAATGCATGGACTGACACCCAAGTAGCCCATGTGGAAATGACAATTTTTTCTTATGCTTAGTATATTCTCATTGTAATTTTAATTTGTCTCAGAGACACTTTCAGTGGTTTATAAGAAGCAGAAAAGTTTCAGGGGAAGAAATTATTGCTGCAGCATGTGGTGGTTTAGAAGATGCTCCAAGGTACAGCCAGGGAATAAGACGACCCGAGCTCCCAACTCCTGCATGAGCTGACGCTTCCACTTCTGAGTGAGCTGGCCAACCTTTGGCCAGCTGGAGCCGTGCTGAGAGCTTGGCTCACACTCATGGGGACAATGAATTTTTGCCTGAATTTCCCATTTTCTAAAAATGTTACACAGTTCTCTAATATGCCAAAACTGTACTTGTTTTGTTCACCACACAGACTGGTTCTTGCTTCATGAGCCACTTTTACAGACTGAAAGCCATGTGGTTAAGGTGCTTCAGTGGGAGAATACTGTAGCAGTAACTTTGAAAGAGTCCAGCAGATAATTCTTAATGCAGGTATTAAACCTGAAAGAGTTCAGCTTCGTAACACTGACTCTTTTGGGGAAAAATACTGCCATTGTCTCCCTTTTCTGTGTCTTTATTTAGTTTTGAAATGCTTCAAGATTCTTCAAAAATTAATAAAATAAATTAACTGCTGGTATAACTCTAATATAACCACAGTATTTACCCAACCATTTCATGTAGTTCAGTAAGAATGGACATTGGCTGACCTGTAAGCTTCGTATAAGAATCTTATTTAACAATGTATATCTTCAAAGCTGCTTTGCCAATATTGAAAAAAAACTTAAGTATGATGGATATGCCACAGAATTCTGAATTAATTGCATTGAATTTTATCAGCTTTGACCTATTTGCATACAGCCTGGATCCGATTCCTTAATACCTATACTGCATGGATGTCCAGAACATGTGGATGCAATCCACTGAATTATAAAGAAAACATTTATGAACAAAGAAGGGAAACAACCTGGTCACAGTTCCAGGGAAAGTTGTCAGTACAAGAAAAAAAATCCTCAAGAATTAGTGGCTCCTGATGCTGTAGTCAGATAATTGAACCGTGT
>NW_009941528.1:12337-25366 GCF_000696875.1 Nestor notabilis | reverse complement strand
CAGCAGGAAATCAGAGATTCTCTAAATTACTCTGTAGCTGAATGTGAACAAAATAATTTGTTAATGATATTCTTTTTTATTTTTTAATACTAAAAATTTCTTCCTGTTAAATACACTGTGCTGTTATTAGTTGATATCTAAAAATAAACAGAGAAGAAAAATATGGTTAAAATGCACTTCCTTGATATGGAGACAAACAGTGTTTGTAAACAGAGTCAGACATGTGCAGGGCTTTCCGTATGTATTGTGCATTAGCCTGAAGCCCTTAACTCTGAAGCCATTATGCTGACAAAGCTCCTTTCATCTATAGCAGAAGTTTTACCTTTCCACATGTGTGCTTAATGTATGCACATCTGCATCCAGCATGAATGATTCAATGTGCTTTGGGATTCATGTCACAAGTAGTAAATTAGATTGAAATAAGAAGCTACCCCAAAAAGAATTCAATGTAAGTGTGTATATTCACAATATGGAACAGCAGCTTTTCTTTTCAGTGCTAGGCTTATCTTCTATCTGCGACTAGTTACATTAAGGCATGAACATTCATTCACATGAGATGCCTGACGCCATAAATCTCAAATTCTCTCCTTGCTTCCACTCTTGCCTCCATTGTGCTGGCTACGCTAATGAAAAGCAGGTTTTTAGTTTCATATGTACATGCATGTGTGCAAAAGAAGGAGGGGTTTTGTCATATAGGCACTCACACTGCTCAACACAGAGATAGAAGCCCACTGAAGGAGAAAAAGTATAATATATGCAATAAATCTGGAGAAAATCACCAGCATGTAGATGCTTTTTCTGGCCTCATAACTATTTTTATAAACACATAGAAACCAATATATCATTGAAAATAAAGCAGTGCATTGTGTTATATTTCATGGTGTTTACAGAAAAAAAAAACCAAGCTTTTTAGCCACCTGGCAAGTATTTCAGAGGGAAAAAAAAAAAAAAAAAAAAAAAAAAAAAAAAAAAAAAAAAAAAAAAAAAAAAGACTTGTAAAAGCAACAGCAAGCATTATAAAGAAAGGGGAGGGGAAGCTGGGGACATCTCATTTGCACATGTAAAAATGCAAATTTGATACATGTCTTTCTTATCTAGTGGTAACAGACTTGGCTTATGGAGCACAATAGCACCTACAGTTGTATGGCCAAAAATAATGAAGTTTAAAAGAATTGATTGGATTATGGAAACACTTTTATAAAGCCACATGTTCATTAGCAGATGCCTGCCACCTACATAGAAACTGATGGCATGAAAAGCCTGAAAGTAGGGTGTAATCCCTTGATTCTGGGACACAGGCACTTTTAGGGGCAAGAAGACTCCCTGTTGTGTAACCACTAGCAAATGCAGAAAAGTGTGGGGACTTGGACAGTAGCTACCAATTTCCTGCTTCTCCTCCTATTATCATGTAGGTTGTCAGTCTCCTTTAGAGCAAAGCTCATTCCTTTGGCTTTTGCCAGATTAGTTTACCTCTGTGATAGCTGGGACCTAAATAATGTTGACATAGCTGCAGAGGTGGATCTGGTAGATTTATTTTGCCTGAATGTCCATAAAACCCAAGCATGGTATTAACAAATGAGATCAGATTCCTCTGAGTTATCTGAAGTGGTTTTGTCTCCAAATTAGGAGGGAGTCTGCCTTGTGTTAGTGTTTTAAGAATTAGACTATTGCAACTGAGGGCTGCAGAATTCGAGGCGATGGTACGTGGTCTCTCCGTTACGGATTCATCTGTCAAAACTTTTTCATTGCACAAGAAACAGTGGAGCTTTTATAAAACTGGGAAAATGTGTTTGCCTTTTCTGTCTCACAAGCAAGCATGCTGAGGAAAGCGAGGGTTGGAAGTGAGTATAAAATCAGAGTTGGGGGTGGACATGACAGTGAGGAATATACGCAGATGTAGTTTTCTACAAAAGAGGAAGAAAAACCAAGCTCGCTGCTCTTGCAGGGATAAATCTTCAGCGGGGTAGTAGAGCAAAGGACCCACAGAGTCTCCACACCACTTGCAAGTAATTTGCTATCCCTCTACCCTTCCATATGAGCTGAAATCAGATACAAACCAATTACCGCAAAGGCAAACATGAGCGCAGCCGCTGCAGCAGCAAGCTGCCAGGTGCAGCCTCAGGCTTTGCCAGATGGGCACAGTGTGACTTCGTACCTCAAAGAGGGGCTGGGAGCCCGGCCGGGCGGGGGGAGGCAATTTGTAAAGAGCACAGCATATGCCACCTGATATTTAGAGTAGTATGTATCTGTTGCAGTTTACCTGTCATTTTTGTCGGTCTTTCCACCACGTGGCCCAGCAACTCTATGCTGTGGGGATTTGGCAACGAACTGGCTGCCATGAAACTCTTGTGCATCACATGCTTCCACATAATTATCCTTCCCATGTGATCTTTTTTATACCCATTCAAGGAAGCCTCTCATTAGAAAAGTACAGCTTGCTCTTCTGCCTGTGGCCAGCCTGCTCCACCAAGAAAGTTGTGACCATGATTTCAATTCTTCCCCCCACCTACCCCAGTGCTCCCCAGGCTGCCAGCTCTGTGCACTCATCTCTGCATGCTCACTGTCGGAGGGGCCGTTGATTACATTTTACCCTCACGCAGAAGTGGGGATTCTTGCACTCGCTATGCACTGAAACATGATGAAAGATACTTTTGACCTTACAGCTGCAGAAAGTATGAAGCAGGGGTCAGCTCATGGCTCTGTGGATGAGATAAAAATTCCCCTTGATATCAGCAGAACTTCTCTTTGGGGATCACATCAGAAGTAGGTAATGGGGCCCACCATGGAGTTAACAATGGGGCAACAGGAGATGATTTTATTCTGTGATTATAGTTTGCCTTTTAAAACTTGAATAAACCCTATAGCTTTTAATGAACAATCTCTTTTTCTTTTTTTTTTTCTTTTTCTCCTTTTTTCCTTCTTTGGACATTTTGGACTCAAATGTACATATTGCTAATCTCATCTTTTAAAAGGAGCCTTCCCTGTTCCCCCAACCAAACACTCTTCAACAAATCAAGTTTCCTACATACTTGAAGATGCCTGAGGTATTTCAGTGCTGTGATTACTTCTGAGTTTGTAGAACCGGACTGAAAGCTTAGGGTAATGGAAAAGACTGCTGAAAACTTTGCTAAACAGATGATCGCATTCCTCAGTTTGTTTTACTTAGTTAGCATTTTTGCCTGCTGTGAGGTGTTTTCCTTGGATGGTTACCTACAAATACAGCACTGACCTCAGTGTGCATGAAGCAGGCCAGCACAGACAAACAGAGCCAATTGGACATGCTCTATAAATCATCACCCACATCCTTCCAGCAGCAAAAATAAAAAGGAAAGGAGGGGGTAAAACAACTGGTGAGTGTTCCACATGAGGAAATGAGGGCTATTTGGTGTCACCAGCTGGAAATAGTCAGAGTGCTAAAGAGAAAGGTACCGGCATGAGCTAGCTCTGTGCTGGATAAAGCACTAATGTTATGAATAAATACTATCATCTTACAGACGTCTTGCATGGGCAAAATAAGAAGCCTAAAAATGCTCTCTGCTTTAACAGGCACCCATCTCGAAGGACAACCACAGAAATGCAGTACTATGACTTACAAAACAATACTTAAGTCCAAGAGTCTTAAGGGTGTCTCTTTGCATTATTCACCCTAGTTCTTCAATTCCAAATGTGTCAAAGGAGTTTTCTATTTTTGGCCTGAGACAAACCCCAGGCAAGCACCTAAGTTATCTCCTCACTGCTCTATCATCCACAAAAGAAAACTTATCATGGGATGAGGCAGGTGAAGGAGTCATGCTGCCCTTCTACCAATGTCTTCAGTCTGCATAAGCTGCAGAGCAGGATCTCAGCACACTTGACTGCACTGGTCAGCTTACATTTAGGCTAAGACACTTTGCATTACCTGATTTAGGTAGATTAGTTTCTCAGAAAGAAAAAGCTTGAGGAAAACCAATATTTTTCCCAGTGTGACAGTTCCCTTGACCCTTTGTATCAGTGCATTTGAGGAGGGACTGAAATTTTACTTTCCTGTGTACCTAGTGATTTTCCAAACTTCCAAGTTACAGCATCAAACTTATTCTGACTCCAGTTCAGTCAAAACTTTTGCATTCTGTATAAATGAGTATTAATTAATGACTGATATACTGATCTGAATTCTCAGTCTTCTTCCTGGTTCATCCACTATTTTGAGATAAACTGTTGTTTGAAAATATTCAGCATGATTCTTTGTAGGAAAAGATCTGTCCTAAGGGGCCTATCTCAGCATAAGGAATCATAGCTGAAAATACCAATTGAAAACATGCATCTAATTACTTTTGGAGATCTGGCCCAAGACTTACTCTGCTCCTTGGCATGTCCTACTATATATCTCTAAGAGTTCTTTGGCCATGCTCTTTGCTAACACTCCTTTTGTTTTGAAGAGAGGGCCTTACTGTTTTCCACTTGATGATAGAGCACATACAATTAAGGGTTGCAACACTTAAGTCATTTTGGCTACATCTGCCTTAGCAAATACAATGGGCCAGCCACTATTCTGCAGCCCCAAGACCAGCTGCCATGTCATCCATTGCTCACATCCATACCATTAAATTGTCTTGTCTGTTCACCCCCACCACCTTCATCCAAAACAGGGAGATTGTGTTCAGATTGCCCACTGAAAGCAGTCCCTGGCTTGTGCTATCCCTTGAACTGTGCCCAGGCACTGGCTGGGGCTGCTAGCTGGCCATGGCCAAAACTATGTCAGGGACAATGCTAAAAGGTAATCTGTGCAGATGACTGGGTGCCAGGACATGGATCTGTATCCTGGTTCATTTTAGTTCACTAATGCAGATACGGTCTTTGCGGATTTAGCCTTCACAGTCTAAATATGTTAGGTTCAGCTTCCCTGACTTTAGGCTGTCTTTAGTTAAAAAGTATAATTATGCTAGGCTCCCTATGCAGTCAATGAAAAGACATTTCCAGAGCAGAATTCAAATCTCCTTATAAACACAATACACCCACTCACAGACACCAAGATAAACAAGCAAACAAAACCCAGCTAAACAAAAAATGTGTGATGTGATGACAGGAAGGGACAGTAGAAATATCAGAGACATCAAGAATCTGCCACACAAATACAGCATTTCTGCTTCAAAAAGATGAAGGATATTCAAGATCTGTTTGTTTTTTGTAGGGCTGAAATGGCTCTAGTGGGTAAGCATTTCTGACTCTGTTCTGGCCAGATCACCACATCACAGTTGCCAGGTGGCTGTAACCTAGAGGAAAGATTATAGACTCATTTTCTTCATAAATCACTAGGTATAACATTCCAATGCATCCACTTCATCAGCTGGTACAAGCTGAACATAAAGCTGTCCAAAGAATTTTGGTGCAGGTCATTGGCAAACTCTTCTTAAATACACACATATAAATTGACTGTGGAGAACTTGTGAAAACTGAAAATAATTCTTGTCCTTCAGCAAAATAACTGATGTTCAGAAACGTCTTTCTTGGAGTCATTTGTGCCTGTGCCTGGTTTGCCAATGACTGTCTTTGGTTTCACAAATCTATGACTACTGTCAAACTGGACTGACTTACCGAATGGAACCCTACCGTATGCCTGCTGGCACAGTTGTAGGGAAGTGCTGTCACCAGAAGCCTCTAAGTCGGTATTCTACAAGGTTCAGACTAAACAGAATGCTGAAGGGAAAACTGCATTGGCTAACAACGATACAGTAACTTATTTCATCATAGAAGTTATGTCTTAAATCAAAATGTTTGAAAAATTTTACAAGCATTTTGATTTCCAGCTTCAGAAGGAATAAGATTTCTTTGTCTTTTTATTTTTTTTCTTCCAAGAGAAGTAACAAGCAAGGAACAAAACCTAAAAAAAGTCTGTGAGCAAAATACTTATTTTATGCTTTCATTCTTCTTTTTTTCTTACCCAAATTGTACGTATGATTTTCTGCATAGTACTAGTTTAAACATTTTCTGAGTAACCTGCTAAAATCAGTTCCGTTCATTATTTAGCTACTGCAACAACAAAATAAAAACCTTGCTTTGAAACCTGACATTTGTTATTTCAAAATCTATCTTTTCTGCATTAATCTCTCAGATTCACTTCTGGTTTTCTATTTCTTGAATCATTATCTGTATATTGTTTGTATATCATGCTTGTGCCAAATATTGGTACTGTGTATTCTGTTAGTAAAGGTAATGATCTTCCCATGTTACTTCCAAAATGAAAAAAGCAGTAGTTGGTTTCACTAACCTAGCTGGCAATGAAGACTTAAAACTGTTAAATTAACTGTCACTTTTACAACAAAAAGCCTGGCCGACTGGAAATATAGTTTGTATGCATATTTTATATACATAACTCATACGTAAGTATGGCTAAAATTGATGTATGGTTTAAAAACTGATTAGGCATTAAAGAAAAATGACAAATTATTTCAAATAAAGGGGAAACTAAGAAGTCAGGCACAACTATTTTATGTAATGGACAATAAATATGTGGAATAAATTAGCAGGAAAGGCAACTGCAGCAAAGCACAAAAATGAGTTGGAGAGACACCTATGCAGATTTTCTCCTCTCCTTTTTCCTTTATCTTTTTTGTTTTCATAGATGAGGAAAGGATTAAGAAGCATTGTGAAAGAGCAGGGAAGAAGGATTAAGATACAGTACAAGAAATGCATGAATGCAAGGCCAGATGGGTTTTTCCTGTTCCTTAAAACATCTTATGTTCTTGACATGGGCTTCATTTTTAAACTGAACTATAGGCCAGCAAAACCAATTTTTACTGGGAAAATTGTCCATGTCCTACTTGTAGACACAATGACTTGTTCAGCTGAATCCCTGTCTTCAGGTAAAGCAGCCCTGTCTGGCAGCCTTGATCATGCTCCTCTTTCCTTTCCCCAAGCTTTTTCACAAGGCTTCTTGCACAGCTCACAACCTGCACCCGAAGCACAGAGCAATGTTGCATGGCAAAGTGCCTTGAAATGCTCACTGCGTGGGTGCTGTGCTGAATCCCTAAGCTCCCACACTCCACTGCTCATTTATATCTCTTCTCTGTACAGGGATTTATGAGCTTGTTCACAGATCCTTCCTGAGATGTTCCCGCTTGTGACACCTCCCTTAGGGTACTTTCTCATTTTGGTGCATCACTAAGTAAACTTATTTATTGGGTTCAGCACTGTGTGGAGCTGAAGGTTTCTGAAATGCATGAACAGAGCATCTCATTTCTCACAGGACCCTTCACATTTCTTATATTGATCAAAAACCTTGTGGCAAATCTCAAAACCGTATATTCAAGGCAGGTTTGCCTGACTCAGAGGGACAGGTTCTTTTGGCTAAGCTGAGGTACCATCTACTATTTAACAGAGTCTTCTATGCAGGAATATATGTAAATGAAACTCTGTCAATAACTGATCTGCCGCTATTTTACTATCCAACATGCTATGCATGTAACAGCTGTTGACCATAGGGTCAGGAATCTCCATGGCAAGAGATGTTCCCCATACACATCGGATTCCCAGCTATGAACAAGCATGTTTGGCTAAATCACCTTAAAGGGTTGCAGTCTGAGTCACATTTTTTAAATAGCTGAAAGACTTTATCTTTACCACAGGAGAATTTTCACTTCTGGTAAGTTATGAATAATGATATTAAAATACACATTGGTGTAATCCTCATCCCAGATAAGATCTTGCCCATCACATGGCTGCTTCATTCAAGTCGATCTTCATTTTTCAGGAAATCTTAATATAGACAACACTGGAAATGTTTTGAAAGTGATTACAATGTCTCCAAACAGATTCAAACAATAACACCAACAACAAAAATTGAAGGGACCAAATTTTCAGCTGGGGTAAGATGAGTCATTTAACATATATATCAAGCAAAAAGTATATTTTAAGGACTTCAGATACTCCAGAAAGGGCCCCTTTCTGTCTTAAAAAGTTTAATAAAAATAAATCATAAGCAGGTTGACAAACAGCAGTTCCTGACCTGTACTTGAAGTTTGACATACCTTTCTCAGATCTAGAGAAGATCTGCTGTGTCCCAAAGTTTGTCTGGTTTTCCAACCACACATTGGTCTACAAATTATAAATTACTACTCCCTAAAAATCCTGCCGCAGGTGAATTTATTTAATCCAGGGTCCAATATGATTCCTACTGAAGTGAATAGGAAACTTGTCATTGTGTCCGTTATAGCAGGACCTGGGCATTAAATTGCAAAGACAGCTGTTCCTAGTGGACAAGATTATTGGTTACTCAACAGCTTCATTTCTGAGTTGGGAATTAGGAAGTTGTTAGAAAAGTTTAAATGAAAAAATATTTGTTCATTTAAACCAGATTACCCTAATTATAAGATTAATGGTGACTCTAAGAGAAAACATGCAGCCCTAGAAAGTAAACAGATGACCATAGACAAGTAAAATGAGCTAAAATATTATTTACATTTTGATGCAATTGCTCAGTGGAATTTTGAGGGATGAAGTAATCCTATAAAAGGGGAAAAGAGAAGATTTCCATCCCTTCTCCCAGGACAGAAGACAGGAACCAGGCCTTGCATTTTTGTATTACATCAGTGTATTCTCATACAGAGACTAAAGACAAAGAAACAGAATTATAGAACAGTACAGAAGAACCCAAACCAAAATAAAACCCACCATCCCACTCAAAACCCCAAACAAAATGAAAAAGAAAACAACCCACAAATAAACCCCAAATTCAATGCAAGGCTACCTGTGGGATGTGATGTGTAGGTGGCCACTAACCGACATTTTTCCAAAGGCCTTATAATGTTTTCTCCATCCCATGAGGTGAATGCTGCAGGATGGAGGTGACTGAATTGCTCTGCCAGATCAGTCTCATACCCACTGCTCCTCACACCCATGCAAGAAAATGTCCTGTTTGATACCTAAGTCTGGAAAGTTGTGAAGTGACCTTGGTGCTTAATCTATCAGAAGCATCATTTCACTAGTTTTACACACTACAGTCCCATTTGAATGTTAGGTGTTACCTGTTGGGGTTTTGGTCTGTTTTGTTATGTTGTTTTCACAACTGTAGGATAATGATGGTCCTTAACTTGCATTTGTGTAGCGGACTACTTGACTTTGGTAAAGTATTTTGTACCAATCTTCAACGACTTTTATTCACATTTTCCCAGGCATGTTTTCTAGTTTATAGGGATGAGTTTGAATACCCTGCTCTTTCTGTGACACTGACAAAGCAGTTACCAGCCTCTCTAATTTCTGACATCCCCATTACTAACAAAAGTACTATATATCAGGCACAGGACACATCTTTACTGACATCATTTTTATACATTTTTTCAGTTTAATAACAAACAATTGATAACTACTATTAAAGGATAGCTTTTCAAGCAGTTGTGCAACCATTTCAGAGTAGTTTTAGCCAAGAGTCAGTGGGGTCTAGGGCACAATTTGTAACCTTCTTAAGTCAGTGCCTAAAACAGGCCGAATGAATTATCAAGGTGCCAATTTCTTTCCACTGACTATTCAGGTATCAGTATCCGCTCTGTTTATGTCTAAAACTAGATGAGGTGAATTTCAGCTGTTTGCTTCTTTTCAGTTTTCTGTAACCTTGTCTATGTTGTACAAAATAGTCTCAAGCAGCCCACTATGATTCATCAGGCCTAAAGCAACCAACTTGTCTAGGTATTCTCCCATTTGCTTTTCTTTATTCTGGCTTGCATTCTTACCCTTTTAGTGCAAATGAAGATCATGTTATCCAGCTCAAGAAAAACTATTACATATTTTTGCCTCTTTGGAACTGTCATTCCTGTCCCCTTGAATAGTGGGCCCATTGTTTTCTTAATTTTCCACTTGCTGCTAATGTACTTATGAAATGTTTTATTGTTACACATTTTAATGTTTCTTAGTTTAACTCTCTTGTGTGTCTGTCTTTTTTTGAGTTTCCTGATCTTTTCTAATATTCCAAGAACTAACATTTGCTGCAATGGCTGGTCTTCGCAAAAAAGACCTTGCTTACCTAGTACACATCAGAATCTAGACTTGAAAAGGTCTGTAGGTTATAAAGGTGACAGCTGATACAGATTGGCTGGGAAAAAAAAAAAAAGATTTAGAAAATAAAACATATTTTCCTGTAGTTACAAACTGCTGACATGTCACAGTCCCAATTGCCAAGAACCTCTGGCTCCTGCAGAACACCACGGAATACTGCATCATGAAAACTACTTCCACTGCTTGCAGTGATGTTGCCATTCAAAAATAGAAAATTTCCTGCAAGAAGTCAAGAGCAAAGACTATTTCAGCAGCTGATATAAGCATTTTCTTAAATTCCTGGAACAAGCTGAAGTCTAAGCAGTACTATAGTGTAAGTAGCTAACTCCACTGATACCTCTCTCTAAGGGTTGTAAGGTCTTCAGTAAAGCAAGTTGCTTTGGCAGGTAGAGACAAATACCAACCTGCACGGGATTGCTGAGAAGTAGAAAGGTAACTATGTAGGCAATGACTCTTAAACTAACAATGGACAAATACTAATGACCTAACAGATCTTTTGCTTATAATAAGACCTATAAAAGCTTTTGTACTTGTAAAGATCTTAGCTGCAGCCAACAAAGAGGAAAACATCTGTTGCTTCAGTTTGACATTATCTAAAACAACTGTCAAGGTTCTTTCCTGGATAATGTAATAGTGTTCCTCCTAACTAATAACTGCAATTACTCTAAATCTGTCATAAAACTGCAGAATTTACCTAGCCTATGAGGGGACATGTTATAACATTTAAAATATATTTTATGAGATATTTAATGCTAAGCTATAACTGTGGGATTCCTAACATTCTGCTGTGTTTGCAATCACACTAAGATCAATATTGCATTTAATTGTACACCTGAAAATGCAAATAACCTGGAAGCATCTGAAGGGACTTACTTTGATTCAGATCAAATCAGAAGAACACTAAGGTCTAGAAGTCAAGACAATAAAACAAAAGTAATAGACAAGCAAAGGGAACAGTTAACAGCACTCATCATCATTTTGTTAATTCAAGGCTACAAGTGCCTTTCTTTTGGACAGTATTCAATGACCTTTTCACATCACAGATTCCATCTTCCTCCAGTCAGATTTATCCTATATGTAAAATTCAGTCACTTCTCTTTTACAAGTTTAGATCAGTAAATAAGTGCATTTGTTTCAATTCACAGATATCCATTAAGCAAATAAGCTTTCAAACTAAGATATTATCTTGACTTGGAAACCCTTTGAATATATCATTAGGTCCTAGTAAACAATGTTCCAGCTCTTAGACTACTTACCAATGCAGACCAGTTACAATGACAATAACAGTTGTTTTACTTTGTATGAGAAACTATAACAAATGTCATGATCCGTTGACTTGAAACTGAATACATGTCAGAAAAACACCACAAAAAAATCCTATGCTTCCTATCACAGAAGATAAGGCCAGATGAAGTGACATGGGTATAAAAGAGGTCTTGTCTTTTTTAAAAAGAAATCCATGCAGTTCAGGATTTTTGGACAGTCACATAAAACGATCTTGAGCTGCTAATACCAGCAAGTCCATTCTCTGTTGTCAAATAAAGAGTTTAGTCTGTGAAACAAATAAGCATTTTCAATAATGTTTACCTCCCTTGAATGCAAATAAAGTAAAAATAAATCAAAACACAAATTCAGTATTCAATTTTCTTCTCCTGCCTTTATTAGTAGATTTCCTTATGCTACTTTTGTTCTCCATGTGCTTTACCATGCTTGTGAGCAGGTGTCTTTTACTGGGACCAGTTACCTTTTACTGTCATTTATAACATAACTTGACTTTCTAACACTGCACATCTGCCTAAGGAAGCTACCATATTTAATCATCTGCTACTTGATGCCTACCACATGTATCCTATTGATACACATTGAGAAGATGAATGCACAATGATTTGCAGAGGTCTAGCAGCAGATATGGGAACAAGTCACAGTCCCAAAGCATTACAGTCAAGGGTTATGACTGAAGGAAGACTCAGGGATCACTGATGAGACGCGTGCTGAGGGGACTAGTCATAGTATTCTAGGTGTTGTATTTTTGAGTTGAAAATATACAGGGAATTGCTGCACAGGTGGGGACTGTAACTATAGTCTTAATAATCGGTTGAGTTCTGAAATGCTCTTCCTGGGATTCAGCCTCACTGTAAGAAGGTCAGCTCCTTCTCATGTGAGTGCTACCTCTTGAAGGAAGAGATCATAATATTTTTCCTCATGTATATCTCCAGGAGGCACTCACAGGCTCTGCAATGTTCATTTCAGTGTGCTGTGACAGTGGGGATGCTCACTCACAGTCTCCATCTCTTCTAGCAAACAAAGACATGCAAAGCCACTCCCTGACTCAGCTAGCACAGCCTGGCCACTTCGACACTCTTAAACGTTACAGTCCTCCAAATTAGGGTGGCCATACACAAACTTGATTGCATGTAAGTGGTCTGCTGCCACAGGCTGAAAGCCTGCTAGAGATGCTTCTATTGATTTAGTAGTATAGGCAGTTACTTTCCAGAGCCAGTACTACTGCACTGGTGCAACACAGACATTGCTACACTACACAATACTAAGATCCCTGTAGAGCCAACAGAGGAAGGTGATTAACAGTTTTTAATATAAAAACCTCTGTCTCTTGTACTATGCAAATTATGTCTAAAGGGAATGCATAAGAATTGAGGTTTTCTTTTTTCTGTTTTCTAGGAATAGTCATATACAATAGACCCAAATTCTCGTTAAATACCAAAAATTACTTTTGGTGAGGACAAAATACATAAATCAGACCAGGGTCAATCCTGATGAAATGTCAGCAGAGCTTGTGCATCTGACAAGGCAACACCTAATAAAAACAAGTGTTGTCTCCATTTCATAAATGTATCACCGAGGTTATATTACAAAAAAGCAACATAAGCAGAAGTAATCAGAGGACAAGAAAATAGTCAAGAAAAGACAAAAGAAAAAAGGAAATATAGTATCATGTAAAAAATCAAAACAAAGTAAAACTACCTTTCGAGGAAAAGAAGAGAAAGC
>NW_009941528.1:0-12306 GCF_000696875.1 Nestor notabilis | reverse complement strand
GTAAAGAGAATAAACAAAATGGAGGCAAGAGAGTATGGATTAACGGAAAATGATCAGGAAGGAGAAAAAAAATGAGACTACACCTTGGGGAAAGAAAAAAACTATCGCAAGAGAGTCTGCAGTTAGGCTTATGGAATTGATTTTACTTGCACACCTAACAACAAAATATACAGTATTTGTCTGAAAAACTTTCATGAGTCAGTGTGGAAGATGATAACTTCAAATAATGAATGCTGATGTCATTTGACAAAAATCTTTACTTATTCCTCTGCACAAAATTCAGCCACTGGGCTGTTGTGGTTTAAATAAAAATACTTTCCACTGGACTTTTTTTTTTTTTATATATATATATATAGCGAATTATAAACTACAAGAAAAAGAACCAAAGTCAGTGTCTCTTATGCAAGACTGGATGATGTGTGTTGCTCTACAACTGCTGTTGTGGTTTTAATTTGCTTGAATTGATTTGTCTTTACTTGTTCATTTCTCCTTGTATATGATCTTTCAAAAACCTACTGACATCAGCCACGGGCTAACCAAGAACAGAGCCACTGTTATCAGTAGGAAAAATAGATTGTATAAAAAAAGCCTTTTACAAACAGAGAAAATATCATTGCAAAATATATGACCCAAAAGAGCTGACAGCTACCTTACAAAAGAGTATATTGATGGCCTAAATCAACCATATCCAAATCCACACTGTGGCAGAATTAAGAGATACTCTTTACAAAGTGAAGAGTGACAGGGGATCACAGGATTTAGTAAATAATCCAACTTCTGGACCACAGGAGATACTCACAGATTTGAAGAACTCATACAGGAAAAATCTCAAGAAGGGTGATGAAGGTTTCATCTCCTGCCTGCTTTTTGTGAACACTTGAACAGTGTCAAGGGCACTGTTCCCAACACAGTGAAACCTGCCATATGTTAGCACCCCCTAAATGTGTAAAGATATTCACCTCTGGCATGAAACATCTTGGGACAATGGGAAGTGTTATAATATCAACTCATCTTGAGTAAAGAGGATTTTCATGTTACCATCTGTATTTAAAATGCAGTAGTGTTTCAGATTTGCAAAGAAGATGAAGTAGTAATGGCTTGTATGGACCAGAAACAGCATAGGGCTCCATAGTGCCAGCTGTGTCCTTATACCATTACAGTACAAATGGTCAAAATCCCCGCAAAATTAGCTTTGTGGTGTATGCCGAGAGGGTACTCCCAGAGTGTCTATGTGCAACAAGAACAATGTATGTGTATTTAAGGACCGAGATTAATCCTAGAGTGTAGTTCACAATATCCGAAAACAAGTCTTATACAAGAGTTACTTCCCTTAGTGTTTGATGCCAGTGGTCACCTACTCACCAGGAGAGTTTTCACATTGCATGGCATGCTTACTCTTGAAAATCTTCCTAATAAATCAGAAAGCAGTAGCAGCAGGTCAAATTTACAGATGTTAATCTCCTGAATTTGGCTGGATATTTGTCAGTGTCCTCTGAATTGGGGTTCGCAAGGGCTAGCTTCTAAGAAAGAGCCGTATCTCACACACCAACCTAAGGAAGGCCCTCTCAGAGCCTTGTTTTGACTTCTTATTCAGCATTGGAAGACCTCTGCAGCTTGCCTAAATGAAAGCTGACTTGGGACTGCAGCAGCCCTTGTCCTTGTAAAATAGTATGCAGAAGTATTTCATGTTAAGGGACAGATTGGCTGTCTCAAGGAAAGACACAGAAGCAGTAGGAGTGTCCCAAGAGCAAAGCTCCACCGGTCCATCTGAGCTCAGCTCGCTAACTCCCCCACATAGCTCAGCAGTTTGACCCAGTGCACTCTCAGCCCAAACACTTTCTGTTTAACTTGCCCTTCCTTTTCCTGCTTCCCTATGGTGACGTTCTTGCAACATCTGGATCTGTTCTTAGTTAAGGACAGGAAAAGAGTGGAGTGAAGCTGCTGTTATTAGCCTTACACATCAGTGCCACAGAAGATCACAAAGAGTTTGCCTATATATTTATGCTGTCAGTCTGCTTTTTCACTGTCTCTTGCAGTTCCTGCAGATCCTCCAGCTGCAAATAGGTTCACAATAAACTGAGTTTTGCATCCGCTACAGAACTCTGAAACTTATAAAACTTCTCAGACTCTCCATTTCCACACCAGCTACAATAATTCTTGCTAAACTTTGCATTTAAAATAACTGTACTGTGTATGTATATTTCCCTGCATTACGTAATAGGAAGAGAGATCTGGTATCTAACGCAGGGCTGAGTGGGTTTTTTTTTTCTTTCAGTGAGCTACAATAACTCCATATGCCAAAACATTAAAATAACTCCAGTTTTTTTGTAAGTGGGAATAAGGCATATGCAACTTTCTCCATATGAATTTTTTAACCTGCTATCTCCCGAGTTCCTTGTAAGCAATGTGAGGATGTAACACTTACTCTTGTTCAAACAGAAATTAATCTTAGGATGATCTCATGAATATTTACCAAAAATAGATGTATAACTGTAACACATACCACAATACTATCACCTTTTAGTAACAAGACACATGAGCAAATCTTGATACGGGCAAATGTTAACAATGGGTGGGTTGATTTAGATAACTGACAATACAATTATGTGTTTTGAAGTTTTATTTCCCTAAGTCCATATATCCAGCAAAGTAAGGATTTGCAACATTATTTTTCATAATGAAAGCAAATTAGCATACTCCTAGCTAGTTTGTTTGGTTATTAGATTTTTCCCCTTAACCTTGTGCTAAAATACACCACATGGAAAATGCTATAACTCTTTAGCCAGCAATTCTTAATTTAGTTTACTTGAGGAAGCGTGCCTGCTTACACTTACAATTACTACAGTTGTTTTGGCAATAAAACACAATGGAAAGCCTGCTTATAATTTAATAAGCATCATCATCACCCACACCATCCCAGACTTCAAATTTCTTCTCTAACTTTCTGTGGTTCTGCCTACTGAATTGCAAGTTCTTGGTTTTCCAAGTTAAGATTTTGTCCAAATCCTTCCCCAGACAAATTTTGCTTCTCACCTTACCCACATACACTCAGTATGTGAACCAGCCAGGAAGTGTAAGGGTGACCAAACAGATTATTAAGAAGAAGCTGTGGGGCTGATTTGGAAGAAGGGCCAAACCAGAGATTTATGGTCCCTAAGCCTGAAAAGAGGGATGAGGTGGAGGATAAAGAGGAGCAGCAAGCTGCTGAGAAAGATCAGGTAAACATTTCCCAGGGGAGAGGAAGCCAAATTTTCTAAGGGCTTTCAGCAGTTGGCTTTACTGCCATAGATACGCCTCTCTGTTAGCATCTATGGCATTTCCTCCTCCTCCATACATGCCTCCAACTCCATACATGCCCCCTCCAAGCTGCCCTCCCACACTCCATTCCCTAAATGGCCACTTCCACATTGGTTTCAGCAAAAAGTCAGTTCAAAACAGCAAATGACAGAAAAAAATATTTATAAAATATCACAATGTATCAGTAAAATACTCCCAGTCCAAAGCTGATTCACCATGCAGCCAGACTATCTTCCACCTCGGCTTCTGGGCTTAATTTCCCATTGGCCAAGTGCCTTTGCAGCTCTGAGTCAGTCAACAAGAAAACACGGGAAGAAGAGATGCACACGGACAGAAGCTCATTTGGACAAGCTATAGTTTTATTATGCTGTCTTCCTACTTCTCCGTTCTTGGCTTTTCCTTGCCATTTGATTAGCTTTTTGTTGTGTCACCTCTGCATACACTTTGGCTCCTCTCTGCTGGCATGAAATGCTCTGCTGCCATAGCTGAAAATGCTGAGCCAGCCTCACGGGTCTTGTGAAGAATGTTTCTCCGTTGCTCCATACAATTTAGCTCAATATTATTGCTTGTAAAATAATCCTCTTTTAAATACAACCACCTCACAACCACTTTACAGCCTCCCATGGCAATGAATTCCACATGCTCCTTAAGGACTACATACTTAATTTTATTTACCACTCATCATATTCTTTGTATAGCTGTTCTGGAGCAGGCAAATGGGGGGAAAGGCACACCTATTTATTTTAGTATTTTACTTCCACATTCTTAACCCCTTCAGTCCTCCACTTTTTACTAAAGATAAGGAAAATTGCCATTCTTATAATATTTTAAAATTAACCAACAGTCCTAAATCATATCATTAACATGAAGTTTTTCCATGAAGCCTCCCTCAGGGTGTTCATATTATATGTTATATATCTGATGCAGTTATGATAACTGCATTCACTGATTAAATCAAGATCCTGTGTTTCCCTTTACTGGCGGATTTAGATTACTGATTTATTTTAAGCAATCCAATTTTTTCTTTTCAGAAATGCACATTTGAATTAGTAGGGTGTGAAACGAATAGACGGATCACCAATCTCTAATAAATGTGCGATAGTCCCTTTCCCATTGTATTTCATTTGTCTAGTGTGAATATGAAAACACTGTAATTCATTTTCTTAGGGATTTGTTCCACTAAGAATTCTATAAGAGTTTTTTTCTACCAGAAAATCCACCTTGACCAAGACCCCTGTTGAGTCAATTTGAATAAATTACTTTAACAGCTTGAGTTTTCATAAAAAGAATTGAAATAACTTCTAATTCAACAGTATGTTTGCATTTTTTATTTATTTAGGCTTACTCTGATCATGTCTGAGCTCTTCTTCATCTCCTTTACTTCAGCACAACAACAACAACAAACAGCACAGGAGACCCACTAAGTATGAAAACTGGAAACTTCCAGTATTTGGCTCTTGCAGTTAAGCAACCGGAACTGTAACCCGTCTGCCAGAAGTCTCTGATTTGGCCTGTGGACAGACACCATACCATGCAGCCATACTCACCAACAAGGTGGCCTGAGCATTGTAAGAAGAAAGTGACAGTTTAGGAACAGTCCTGTAGCAACAAGGATGTACGTGCACTAGGATGGCACCAAGAGCAAGTCATGATCATAATGCATGAGCAAGTTAGCTATGTCATTAACAGTGTTAAAGTGCTTTACACTGATTGATTTAGGAGGTTGATTTAGGAACAGATCTTACGTGAGAAATAAGACCATGAAAAAAGGGATCAAAATTACCATATATGAACAGCAGACTGTGATTTCTCTCTTTAAATATACCCATATGCTGCACCTAAAATCTCAGACACCTGACCATTTGCTTTATAATCTCCTGCTTTTCACACAGATGAGTTTTCATTCACTGCTGTTTGGTGTTGATCTTCCTTTTAAGATTGATTACCTTGGACTCAGTAAAAAAGTATAGTTCCTTCAGAGGAAGAAAACCATACATCTCTGTACCATACTGTGCAACTTCAATTATGGCAACAACAGCAAAAGGCAATAGATAGCTCACAGTCACCCAGAGCACATTTTTTTCCTATTAAAAACACATTAAAAATATTAATTCCCCACATTCTCAGTTTGGTTTCCAATGAAAAGTACAGTTCATTGAAATGTTAATGAGGGAAAAAGAAGAGCAAGAAAAAGATACTATGAATCTACAGAGATAGTTTTGTGAAGACACAGAAATAGCTAATTATTAGAATGTCTGTCATCAGACATTATCATGCCTGTCATCTGGTGGTACCAGAAATGCTGTGTGGTGACCTCCTGGTGTACACTAGAAATTGCTCACTTGACTGTGCAAGAACTCATCTTAATTTCATAAAGCTGAGTAAACTGCTATAAAGATGGGGGGGGGGAGGTAATTTACTCTTCTCTTCTTGAATTCTTGAATAGCAATAAAATAGGCTTTAAAGTATTTATTTAAAATCATACTGGTTTTAGGCTGTGGGAACTCTACTAATATAAAATGTAAACACCCTGACTTTGTTATAATTTGAATTTTATACCTGACTGTAGTCTTTTTGGTAGCAACAAGGATTCAGTAGGGTTTTTTTCATGGCTGTATTTGCAGGAGTGAGGCCCTGGTAATATTACATCTAATTGTCCTAATGACAACCTAACCCAGCAGCAAACCCTGCCATTTCCTCTTAGCTCACCTCCTCCTTCTCCAGATTCCTTGAGTAAGGTAAAACAGAGTTTATCTATACTGGCAACACAGTCATACAAAGAACTAGCCTTTTCTCAGCTTTCAGTGGGAAATACAGAACAGAGGCTTTAGCTCTCTAAGTCTGATGGTCTATGGGCTAGAAGTATAATTTATCAGAAAGCAAAGTTGAATGTAGTAAGCGTGCAATTACTGAATCACAGTTTTATTCAGATTTTTCAGGAAGGCAGTTGGAAGGATTATTATTTGAAAACAAAATGAGGGACTATGCACCTACCATTTGCATTTGCTAAGACGGAATAAAGAGTTTAAATAGAAGTATAAGCAAATCAAATTGATTTAACATGCCTCTGGAAAAAAAAAAAAAAAAGAGCTATCTTTAATTTGACAAGCTTGATATAATTTGGGAAAAAAAATCCACTCCCACTAATAAATCTTACATGTGAAATATATCCTGTGTTGCAGCAAAGAATTGACATTTTCCTGGAGAGCTTAGTCTTGTAAAGTTATGTTTCTCTAAGGCTCATGAGTTTTTGATTTAGAAAGCAAACATCCATAAGAAGAAGAAAATCTTTATCCAAGGATAAATCATCAAGAAGCTCTTGTTGGCTTCATAAATGTTGGATCAAAACCTACAGTGGTTGTATATAACCATTTGATAGAATTGCATTCCAGTTTACATAAAGTAGTATGATTCATCTCTCAAATTTAATAATGAGCAATGGCCACTGACAAACTCCAGGGATCCTATAGTATTGATTAAAGTAGCAGGGAGTTGTGAACTTAATAATAGTAGAGACATAAGTGTTAACTCTACACTGGACATGGACTTACATCTTCCCTGTAAGGGATTTGTGCTGTAACAGCCACTCCTGGGACAGAGGTAACTCTAAGTCCCCACCATCAGCCAGGGCCACCGCACAACAGTGGAAGACAAATTGTGACACTTCCATGTGCAACTTCAGAAAAGCTTTAAACAGTTTAGAGGTAATAAAACATGAAACTCTGAAAACCGTATCAGTTAATCTCAAATATGAGAAAATGTGCAAATGCAAGACAAGGGCAAATGAAATCTGATTTGCACATAGCCAGTGTTAAGTAAAACTGATGCTAAGCCCAGTTTGAGGGACTTAATGTGTTTGTTTGCTTGAATTACATCTTTCATGTCAGCTAATCATATCCTTATGTTTGCAGAGGTGGAATGTCTCATAATTAGTGGAAAATATAACAGCTTTATATAAAACAGGCTTGTAATAAAAAGTGTTTTGACACTTCCACATAGGTTACAATCCTGATAACTTTATCTGGAAACAATCCAAGCCTGACAAAGGCAAAAAAATACTACAAAAAACCACAAACCTGTTTGATTTTTTTCTTTTTCCCTTGGAATTTAGAACCTTTTCTACGGCTTTTCAGGAGAAATGATTTTATAGCTTTCTTCCAGCTGATTCTCCATACACTAAGTATTGGCAAATGCTGAACATATGTAGGTCAAAGTCATTCTTTTCAGTCATACTTCATTTTTATATGCAACGGCTGTATATTAAAGTAACAAAAAAGAAGCAACTTAGGCCCATTGAAACAAGACTGCTCTTAGCCCCTCTGAAGAACTGTGTCCATCAGCCATACAAGAGAGCCCTATACACTATGCAAACTGTGAGCAACTTATTTTGGGAGAGCTTTTTATTGAACACCAAGAGGTACACAGAGGTGTGGAGTTTTGACCTATGTTCTTGTATATATATCCAGTCCTGATTCTTACAGGGCCTTAGTTTCCTATTTGCAAATGAGAAATATTGCAAAACTTACAAACATCATTTGAACGTTAATTAATGTCAACTCCAAGAGTGTTGTAATGGGTGTGTAGCTATCCAAGCAGGCAGACCTGTAAATTGGAGGTATTCAATGCAATACAGGAAGCATTCATCACTTTCCAAGATTAGGGATTTGATGTCTTTTTCTTTCCTTGCTTTTACCTTGCGCAAACAGCCTCTGAAAGCAGCCAGCCACTCCCTCCCTTTGGGCTGTTCAAATCTACCTAGGAGCAGTGCTCATGCATCTGGCTAAAAGTGGAAAACTATTTCCTCCAGCAGAAGCCTCCTCCAAGGTGGGGAGGACATGCCTTGCCATCACATGGGCAGGACAGAAACTACAATCCCATTTCTACAGCAGGGATCCTGAATCAGCCACCTACCATGGTCCCTGTCCCGAGCAGCACTGGTGCAGAATTCACTCAGACTGACTAAGATGGAGTATGTCTTATTCCATAACTCTAGACACTGCCTCAGCAGAGTTATTACTAATCCTTTCCTATGGAGATAGAGTTTGACATGGACTTCCAGCAACATTGAGTTAGAATTTACATACATCTCTTTCCTTTAGAAACTGCTTTTCAAGAGAAAATTAGCTGCTAGTGTTTCTACAACACTTTTCAGCAACATTTGCTTTCAAAATAATTAACAAAAAATGGGTTTAGCACAAAGAATGTTCAGGGCAAGCAACAAATTTTGCAGAGTACTTGTATAAAAATTTCAATTTAAAGAGTCACAAAGTAAAACATGCCTTCCCCTCTATTTCCCCCAACATACAAGACCAGTAGGAAACCCTGTGCTTAAAAAAATCCACCTTTTAAGATGTGGAATGATTTTCACCTGGTAAATAAATGTACTTGGCCTTTTTATAAAAATGTCATTTCTCCTTTCCATCAGTGAAAATAGCACTAATTATATTTTCTTGCTTTTCACAGTAAATAAACTGTATGAATAAGGTGCATAAAAATAGACAACTGAAACAGACAAATGTAGAAACCACATTCAAACCTCCATTTATTTCACTAATTGCAGATGATTATTATAAAAATGTGTTGGTGTTTACTGTGACCTGAAAAGGGGAAAATAGTGAATCAATCAAGATTGCAATTATGCTCTGAGTGCCTTTAATAACTAGATTAAGATGGGCATTCAGCAGATAATTAACTTAAAACGTACAAGTTTGTGGTGGTGTTTTTAAACAGACCCTACAGTTGTTTTCCATCCTGTAGTTCATCACCCTTGTGTGAGCTTCCCCCAAGCATTTCTCCAGTAATGCAATACCACCCCAGAGAAGCACGAAGCCAGTGAAGAAAACAGATTTTCCAGCTACCACCCCAAAGTGTAGAAGTTAGTAGCGATTTGCTCGTTTGAGCATGTTCTCTTCAAATAAGCCAGACAAGAAGTAATAACATGTGAAGAGAAACTTACCCTTTGCAAAAGAGAACAGGTAGTTGTGCAAAATGGCCAGCACTGGCCTAGAAAATGCCCAGAAGCTCCATCCTCCTAATAACCCTTGTAAAGGCTTTAAAGCTAAATTTAAACCTGGCCTCATCAGTGAAACACCAAACTGTGTGGTGTTTCATCACAGTCAACAAAACCATACTTGCACCATCATAATGATCTCTTCTGTAAGGGTGCTGAAGAACTGATTTTTGTGGATCTCTACTGATGAATTTGTTCATTTTCACAAGTTCATTTCAAGCCAGAAGAGGTTTAAATTGTCATACAGATTTCCTTTTTTTTTTTTTTTACTTATTACTCCTAGGTTGATGTCAAGGAACTCTATTCAATGTGCCCTTGTTAAGTTGCAGTTATGTTGTCCCACCTCACTTCTCATTTTTATTTCCTTTTAACCAATCTTTGCTGTTCACAAGCATCCTTTGCTTACAAAAGTTATGGAAAAGAAAAATCAAACAAACAAACAAAACACTGGAAATTGACTGACATACCTTTCTAAATGTTAATGGAATTCTGAAAAAATAGGCATTTTCGCTTACTAATTTGTTTCTTTCTTCAAGTCGTACCCTACTGCAAGTTAAGAAAATTTTGAATAGATGTTCAACAGTACAAAGAGAACAGGAAAAACTTGGGAAAAAACCCCAAACATATAAAGGCCCCTTTCAAAAAGTGGCAGGCTTGTTTCATATAAATAAATTCAATGCAAAAAGGGAAAAAAAAACCAACCAAAAAACAAAAGAACAAAACCAACCAAAACCCAATTTTAAAAACATTTTCTGAAAAATGCTGAGAAAAAAATACTAACTGTTATGGGTTTGGTTTTTTTTTTTTTTCATAAAGATACTTACGTGACAATGTCAATTTTTAAAATCATTGAAATTGGACAATTGTGAATTATTAATGGCCTATGTCACTAGAAACAGAATTAAAAATGACAAACATAGTGACTTTATTGTGGGTAAATAGATGTAAAAACATAGCTATGCACACATAAATGATCTGGTTTTTTTGTTTTGCTCTCTGTTTATACACCTAATATACATGAAGATGAGCTAAGTTTTTAAAATTATCTCCTCCTTTGGGACAGTGTGAAGAAAAATTAATCCTGATACTCATCTGTGCATAGATTGAATGAATCAGTGGCTCCATTCCTTCTCCAGTATGCAGCAGCTAAGAGCTCTGGTAGGTTCCTCAGTCAATGAGATGGGGCCATGCCTGTTCTCATTCAGATAGAAGAATTTCCTAGAATACCTTAATTCCAGTTGTGCCTGTCTCCTTTGCACAACAGGTGAGATTCACCTTACTTAACTTCACTATTCACAGTGAATTTTACTTCCAGATGAACTTCGGTGATGATGCCCTCCTGTTATCAAAACCTTGGCACATAAACTTAATGCAGTACTCAAGAAAACATGTCACTTACTGAACACAAATCATCCAGTGTAATTTAGATATTTACTTTAGCACAATGACTTGAGTGTTCGATCAATAATAAACCCAGAAGCAACTACTTCTTTCTACTGATGATTAAAACCCCATCAGTAATTATTCAGATGGAGACATTGGTACTGTGAATCTCTAAAATAGTTGAAAGATATTCTCAGAAGTCAGGGACTATCTACTGAAACTTTATTTCTTGCCTCAACTAATTCATCCCTTTCCAGTTGACGGTTCTTGTAGTATACTCCTAGATGCTTTGTGATGCTTAATTATAAATCAGATTATAGAAGTTTAATCAGTTCAATTAAGAAACTATTTCACACTCAGATTGGCATCATGTTAAGATTTGCCTTGTAATATCTGCACAAAATATTCTCTGCTTGTTTCCCACACTGCTGTGAGCATTTTCTCTGTGCAGTTTGCACAGTTCCGTTCTTGAAGCTGCTGAGTGTTTTCAGGTCTCTGTGGACCAAGAGACCTCGAGAACTAAAAGCGAAGTTGTCATTCTTCTCTCTCTCAAAGCTTTTCTCTTTCAATGTCATTCAAAAATACACTAAAATTACTATTTAAAACTTCAGAATGTGAGAACAGTGGGTCAGGAATTCAGGGAAACAAGTTATTTGAGTCAATTTGGAGCACTGTAGCAAGAGTCAGTGCACTGCTGGAGCTATCACATTCATGAGACAAAACTGAGACCCTGGATTCTTGTGGTTATTGAAGGCTCCAAAAGCGAAACTGCTAACAGCATTTTTGTACAATTCTCAAGTAAAGCAATAGCATTCTGGTACAGCATGTATCTGAAACATCTAAAGTGACTATCAGGGTAAACAAAATAAGTGGTTGTGATTCTGTATTTAAAATATGATGGCAAAGAACTTGTGTCTTAGCAGCAGCAGGGAAAAGAATAAAGTAGGATGTATGTAGGTAAATGGTTTCTTCGAATTCCTACAGTTACATGTACAGCTCATTCTGCAGTCAATGCACACTGTGCTCACACAAGCTTCTGACTCTTTTTGCTCTTGCATCTAGGAAAGTCTGATGGTGGCTTTCATCGCTGGAGAGGCATGATTTTGCAGTAGATTTTTTTAAGCTATGTATGTATGTAAAACTGCTTGCAAGCACTGTGTGAGAGACTCCATAGGAAAAAAATAATCAGTTAAGATTGATTTCAATTAGTTACCTTGGAGTTATACTTCTAGAAAGTAAGATCTTTAGCTGTAACATGAAAATGTTTTGTACCTAAATAGTGGAGTTAAGATATTTATGAACCTTGCTTATTTTTATTTACTTCAGCCATGACTAACTTCTTGAGGAAAAGATTTGCAGACTAGGACTTATTTCTGTTACAATGAATCATTATTCCATATTATAGAATACTCTGAAGGACTGTCAATCATGTGACAATTTCTGTAGTGAGTTAAATTCTTCTATATTTAACCTTTTAGTAGTAATTTGCTGTAGCTGTAAAGATGTGAGAACAGTGGCAATGAAAGGGTTGTATATAGAATCATAGAATGAACTAGATTGGAAAAGACCTTCAAGATCAAGTCCAACCTTTACCCCAGGACTGCCAAGACCACCAC
>NW_009941527.1:32925-37997 GCF_000696875.1 Nestor notabilis | reverse complement strand
GGTTTTGGTTCCGGCCAGAAGAAAGGGCGAGGGGCACGCTCGGAACAAGCTCCTGCCTTACCTAGGCTCCTGGTGCGGAGCCAGCCGGCGCTGGTGGGCTGGGGAGACGGGACGGCCATCCCGGGCTTCCGACAGCTCGTCAGCCGTCGTGCCTGGGAGCGAGGTGTGGAAATAGGCAGAGAAGTAGCCGTTGTGCCACGTAAATCTTTTGCCAGCCCTAAAAAGCCCTGTGCGACATATAGGACAAGGGGGAATGGCTTTAAACTGACAGAGGGTAGATTCAGATTAGACGTTAGAACGAAGTTCTTCAGTGTGAGGGTGGTGAGGCACTGGAACAGGTTGTTGAGAGAAGCTTTAGATGCTCCATCCCTGACAGTCTTCGAGGGCTTTGAGCAACCTAGTCTAGTGGAATGTGTCCCTGCCCATGGCAGGGGGTTAGAACTGGATGAGCTTTAAAGGTCCCTTACAACTCTAACCAGCTACACGAGATAATTTTTAAAACTGTGATTGTGCTCGGAAAGCGGCTTTGGTATTAGTAGCTTAATTCTGAAAATTCTAGTGAGCAAGAAATGAGCATGCATGTGGTTCAAACCAAAATGTGTAAGCACAAAGGAACACAGAAAGTTTACTTAGACAACTGCAATTACAGCTTTTCCTATTTGTGTTTATAAATGTAATGGTTTTCAATCTTGTGTGTGTGTAGTGAATATAACCAAACAGACCTTAACTAACAAAATTACATATAGTTCAGAAACAAAATTATTCATCTTCACTTCTTGTCTGCTAATGCTTGCTTCTTTCTCAGCCAGTATGGTAAGTGTGTGCTTGAGCACTCTTTTACAGCTGTGTGAGGAGTGGTGAAGTTGCTTTAAACATGATAGATTTATAGAGTGCTGCTGAACAGTTTAAATAACCCTAGTCAGATGCACTGTCTTCCATATAAGCTGTGCTGTTTGTGTAGAGAGGTGTGAAGCACGTACGTCTGGGAAGCACTAGCCATCTGCTGGTTCAGCTCTTGTTTCAGTGTGTCAGTGGATGAGATGGGCTGAGCTTGGAGGAGCAGATTTTACCCTCTCCAAGTTCCCATGGAAGGAATTAATGGTGAAGTTGCTAAGCAGGAAGCTTTAATTTTGGTTCTGTACTGCACCATGTACTTCCTGTTCTCTAGTCTTTCTGTGCTGAGTTCTTGCACCAGTTGGAAATCAAAATACAGGATGTGAGGGACTCAATTTTAGCCTCCTTTATTTCTATTTACTAACCTCCTTTCTAGCCTAAATCTCTAGATTTAGTAAACTCTCAGCTGAGAACAACTTGACAGTTTAATGTTTTTGTGGACCTAGATATTGTACTATAAATATTCAAAGTTTCCGATTCATTTTTTTGTAATACATATTTAGTGTGCATATCCATGTCTCGGTTCTTACAGTAAAACCTTGGCCTTCAAAACACCACATGAAAATTCCATTGTAACTACAAAATTATATTTACCATACCTCAAGATAATCACCAAGACATTCGAGTCTAGAATACAGGGTAAAGGATTCTGCATTCTCATCACTTGTTAAATTATTTTTGTGATTAGCAACAGAAGTAAGAAGTTGGGCCTCCAAATGTAATACATATTTCTTAAGTATGTTTTCCTCAGTGTCCTGCTTTTCTAATTCTGGTGGCACATTCCTGTTACGTTTTTGAAAACATACATTCTCATGAAATTGCATAGATGATTATCCAGGGAGATATGGAATAGTATAGTTTTTACTGTATATGTCAGACACCTCTTTGCTTATAGGCCATTTCCTTGTTTTTGTGGTAGTTACCTCATTTTGAATGCTGAAATGTTGATACTGTTTTTGTGGCTGCTCAGGTGGGAGGCTTTCTTCTTGCTTTGACAAAGGTGAAACTGCTGCTGAAAAGGCAGATGTGGTCTGTGCATGAGATGTGTAGAAAAGGTAAGCCTGAAAATATGCTGTAGTGTTGCTTTTAAAAATCTCTGAGAAATAGAAATAGTTGGAAGTGGATTATAGTCTCTCAATGAATTTATTTAAAAAGAACACTCAAGATAAAGAATATTCTGTCACAAAACACTTAATGTCAAAACAGTGCTGTCACATTGCTCGTGAGACACCAAATTAAGTAACCTGTTTGCATCATTTATCATACGACATTCTTGTAATTTCCACTAGAGTGGTTGAAATTTAAATGTATGTATTTTTTAAATTGGGTATCTTTGTAAACAGAATGATATAAATGGTGCCAAGCAAATATTTCACAATCAAGTTGAAAGCATGTAATTACTTAATGCTGTTTGTAGGAGCACTCCATGACAGAGGATAGAGAAATAATTGAGATACAGCTGTAGAATTATAAGCATCAGTACATCCTTCTAATGAAAAGTAATCTTAGCATTACTCAGTTGACAGTTTCCCTCTAAAGTCTAATTCCTACTGTAATGTATTAATAATCTTGAAGTTACAACAGATTCCCTTTGATAAAAGGATTTTGTAATTATTTTGTTTTAAGCAGCCCTGGAATGATCTTTAAATCCAGGTATTGTAAGTGAAATGTATTCAAGTTCTGCCTTTGTACCCACTTCCTTGTACTTGTGAATTTTGACTTTCACGCTGGTGGTACCTTCAGCTAGAATGGCATTTAAAAAGAAGTAGACCTTTTCTTTTCCCCAGTTAAAATGTGGCCAATTTTATTGAGGCTGGTGTATCTGTCAGGGACATAACAGATTAGGGTTTGCAGGAAGCATTGATGGACACTCTAACTACAACAAAGAAGTTACATTAAGAAGTCTGATTGTGAATGGTAGAAAGAATGCGTACTTAGAATTTCTATAAAGCCTTTCATTCCCATGCTCCTGATTTCTGCACCAGCATTAATTACTGGTAGTTAACCATTCACAAAAGCTTTTTGAAATAATAGTTGTTGTTATCCTTATTTTATAGATTGTTTAATAACTGGAGTTCTTCCAGAGTAAGACTAGTGTAACTGAGATAAGAATTTCTCCCACAATCTACTGTTGGCCTTGGACAGTTCTTAGCTTTAGCAGGTTATGGATAATTGACTGTTTCAGAAAAGAAAATGTGAATGAAAGATCTACTCTGTCATAAAATATCGTTGGATTCATTCTGTGAGTCATTTGTTAGTTTCCTTTCAAAAGAAAAGATGGGAATGGGAGAGTAAGTGCATCCAGAAGGGAATGAGTCTGCTAGAACTGTTTTCTCTCAGCTTTGCTGTTGGTGGTAGTTGCCTTTAAGCACTCTGAGTGCCTCAGGCTACAATCCAGAACAGTTCTCCCGGTAAAATTACAGGTCTGAAGTGGGATAGAGGCAGGCCCAACATGGACGACAGGAAAAAAACTCTTCAAAAGCTGCCGTGTTTGGTGCCTCTTAAAAGGACCTAGGGGAAAGACAGCAAAAGAAGAAAAGGGGGGAGGGAAAAGAGAACCTTAACCTAGTTAAGGGGTTTGGTTTCCTACTTTGTATTTCATTTTAGCCCAGTAAAACCCCTGACACAGGTTGTGTCCTTGATACTCTTCAGGGAGAGGCAGGCAGAACGCTTTCTGGACCTACGCAAACCTTCTTCCTGAGGGTATCTGTCCCACCAGTTTCCTTCTGGGACAGAACTGGTCAATGGGGCATTGGACACACAAAAAACTGCTACAGCTTGCAGAGAGCATCCTGTGCAAGACGAACTCCCTCCGCTGCCACGCTTTGGTACTCATCTTTTGCTGAGTATTTGAAGTCCCTGATAGACATGAACATACAATGCATTTGCTTTTTCTTTTCTTTTTTTTTTTTTTTCATTTGCCTTCTTACAGACCTTTTCAGCACTGTTACAGTATATCTGCTGCTACGAAAGCATACATAGGTAGTCTGCATATCAGCATTTCTACAGAGCTCAGAATGTTTCTCTATTTTTTTTCCTTTTTCTTTTGCTTACAGTACACTGTAACTGTTGGTGTTGCTGGATAATAAAATTTAAGTAAGCTGTAGCACCACCTCCTGTCCAAAGTTGGACTTTGCTGAGAATCAACAGAGCAAACCGAGTTCTCTTAAAAGTGACTTTTATTTTTCTTTATGAAACAGAATGCAGAGGATGTGAACTTTTATTCCTTTCAATTGACTTTTTCTTCCTGTGTCTTACAATAGGAATTTCAGAAATACCAAGTCTGTTTTTAATGGAAAATGTTCTCATGGGTTTTTTTGCTAGTGTAAATTGCATTAAGAAAGTTAGCAGCTGGTGCTGCTTCAAGAAGAAACAGTACAAAATGTGCCTCTCAAATGACTTTTATTAATAAGCTCAGAGTTCACAGATGATGTGCACGAGGTCTGTAGAGATTTTTGCAGAGAAAATTACTTGTGAAGCTCTCGCCTTCATGGCTTTAAAGCGTTTTAGGAGCAACATCTGAATTTTTGTTCCGGCTTTGTACACCTAGCCTTGGCAATGGTAATCTAAACTTTGTTAGTTTGCCAAGGCCTTGCAAGATTACTTATGTACACATGCAAAATGAGCTGTTGCACAGCTGTAGCCATGAAAAACAAATGTTGCTCTAAGACAAGACTAGGTTTTATTTTAGGCAATATTTCCTGACTTTCCCTCCTTCTGAAACAGGTAATGGATTTAATCCAGACACAATGTTAAATAAGGTATGAGTACTGTAAGACAAATGTGGAGGGATTGCTGAGCAGGCAGATGAATCTGTAGACAGAAATGCATCTTAAGATTTGAATGAAGTGCAGGAAAATTGTATATATTACACCATCTGTAATATGGCCCTAAATCTGTGGCCCGTAAGGGATGCAAACTTTTAACTGAGAGCAAAATTTTATGTTTGTTTTGGGGTGCATATACAGCTGGAATGAGATACTAAAAGCTGAAGATGTGTTTGCTTTAACTTATGGTTGTTTCTGCAGGCACATGCACCTTAAACTGCTCCGTCTATCTCAACAACAGGTTTACAGATGCCATCCCATACATTTTTGTAGGTTTTAGTGGTTTTGGGCAAGACTGTAGTGAGATCTTGAGCATTAAGGGTGTAAGAAAAGAAAATATGAATCCTGAGT
>NW_009941527.1:0-32894 GCF_000696875.1 Nestor notabilis | reverse complement strand
TAGGGAAAAAAAACCCAAAACTTTTCATATAATTAAGTCCTATTTCATCTTCCTGAGTGATCCCTTTCTCTTTCCAAAGCAGCAAGGAGGTGGCAGGGCAGATGCCATCCTTGGGCTCCCTCTAAGGGCTTTCCTTGGTGGACCACCCCACAGGACAAAGCTAAAACATGATTGGTGTTATCTGGACCAGGCTTCTGGCTCTGCCAGAATAAATGGCTTAATATGATCACAGAATCCACTAGGAGGTCATCCTAATATGGAAAAAGACTTAGCAGAAAAGGGCACTATGCCTGTTCTTCTGCTGCTTTTGAAATGACTAACAAGGATCATCTGATCCATTTACAGAATATTTGTCTAGTAGTGACAGTATGCATCAAAAATGCATAATGACCTCTCCTAAATACACGTAATACAATGGGATTTGGCTCCAAATACATTAATTCCAAGTCATATTGATCATCTTTGGCCTGTGCATGAATCCTCAATGCAAAGGGTTAGAAATTAAATCAGGTATAGGGCAGATAACAAGTGTCACACGGGCAACATGGCAGCAGCTATGTGAACTATTCAATTGGCAGAAAACAAAACAAACCCCCACAGTCCCAAAAACCCCGAAAAGGTTCATCTTAACTCAAATCCTTTCACAAATCTAAGTTAGAGACTAGCCAGGAAGGGCCAAAATAAGCTGATGTGGACATGCTACATGTAGTAATCACTAGAACTAAGACTGCTGCAGGAAGAATGCTGCATCCTGTTCCTGTTAGCTCCTCACTTGAAATATATGTGAAAATGTTCTAGAAAATGCAAGAAATATGACAAGGATGAAAGTAAATATTTTGAGCTAAGAAACATCAGTGTAATTCCCTCAGATTTTGTTGCCTTGCTTTACTCAGAAAGGTAGTGTCTGAATGCTAGAAACCGATGTTTTTATCCTAGGAGCTAGGTAAACAATTTCTGTCCCTTTCCCAGCCTGGGGCTCACATGGTGCACTCTGTGATTGAAAATGCTAACCCGAAGGACACCTGCCTGCTATTACCCGGTTTATCATATAACTTTGGTTGTATGTACAGAGAAGTGGGTTTTAGGACTTCAGTTGATACCTTTTCCCCCCCCAGTATAATTTTTATTCAAAAAGTATGTATGAGACCTCTGACAATCTATTTGTTTATTTGGCAACCAGGGGTTTAAGGATGGGAGAGAGTTAAAAAAAGGAGATTTTCTTTAGATTCCTGAGACCTATGAGTCAGTATGTCCGTGAGCAAAGGTTACATAAACTAATAGATTAGAACAAGATTTAGTTGCATAAACACTGTTAGTGCATTTCAATCTGTCACAGAGTCAACCCTGCAGATTATTGCAGGCAGAGCTATCTTGGGGCTTACAGTCCATCTCGCTGGACTGCCTCTGGCAGTGGGTACACTTGAAATAGCATTATTTCCTCGCCGTGGGGCTGTTCTGAAATCTGTGTGTACTACTTTTTTGGTCTTATTTGTGCAAGCTTTATTTAATGTATAGTGCTGTTGCTCTCTGCTTGTGTCTAATTTGGAATGTAACCCTGGTATATTGGTTGCATAATAATTTTGTCTCTGTTTCATTTAACTGAGGGTTATGCCTCTTATGAGGGTGGTCCAATACAGGCAGCCACAGGGACCAGATCCAAATCCTCTGCAAATTCCCCCAACATTTGTGAAGCCTCTGAACTCTGTCTCTCTTTCTTCCAACATACTCTTTGCCCTGCATATCCTGGACAAGCCTCTCAGCTCATCTGAGAGAAGTCAGAGAGTCCAGTATAGGAAGTCTCCTCCTGCACAGGACAGAAATGGGGATGGGTATGCCTCCCAAGCATTTGTCCAGGGAAAGGGAGGCTGGATTAGGAGTGTTGTGTGTGCTGGAGTCAGTCCACAGGCCCATGGGGCCAACGGACAATTACATTACGATGATCGTGGTCTAAATTGTTTGGGAATTTTCCAGCGTCATAGGGGAAAACAAAACTTTATTGGAACTGCAGAGCTATGCTTTTTGAAAGTGCGTCAGGGTCAGAAATCATGCTCCCAGGCTGCAGTACTTTCCTATTGTACAGTGTTTTCCTTGGTCTTTCTCCAGCTTCTTGCTGATAACGTTTCCTCAATTTACATCCTGGAATTGAGGCAGCAAAATTTAAGTCTTTGTTTAGCTGCTTGACTCCTATTAAGTAACACTGTCTCTGCAACAGGCTTTGTTCATAGCGCTCAGACCTGGGCACCAGCAATGGTGTGGAAAAGACTCCACTACTTTGGTTTCCATTTGTTATCCGTAGACCAAATCACTTTTTTGAATCACAGTGTTTGCAAACATAAACTGAGGGGATTTAGCATATACATGAGCGTGTTTTTGAAGAGTTCAGATTCAAATTTGCGAGAGTGTCTTGGCGGGTAAGTCACATAGGACAGAACTACTGGTGACTTCCTAAAGTGTAACATTTTGTACTGGTTTTGGTTTGTTTGGTTTTTTGGGGGGTTTTTGGTTGGGTTTTTGTGTGTGTGTTTTCTGGGAGCCCTGCCAGCTTGCCTCCTTTCCAGCTGACAGTAATGGAACAGATGGAACACGAGCAATGAAATGCAGAGCGAAGCTAAACATGTGATTAAAGGGCCAAAGCCCTTATTCCATGAAAGGCATCTTAAAGCTACCCCAAAACTGGCTTGAAGGTTTTTTGGGTTTTGTGGGTTTTTGTGCAATTATTTATTGCTTTTTGCTACTGGGTGTTGAGCAACAGTAGAGAACAGGGGAGAAATTCTGGTGATTGTGCATGGGAGGAAATGAGATCTGGGAAAGGAGAAGTGAGAGCACAGTGCCCATGTGATAGTCCCTTGATTTAAGATGAGATTTAAGATTTCATGTCATGATATCTTTGGTTTGTAACAAAAAATGTTTAAAAGAGGGATCTTGTTTGCCTTCTCCATCATCAGCTGTTGTTTGGTTGTCAAATGAATAGAACAAAAAAAGTAGTGCTGTGTAGAGATTTGCTAAGTCTTTGAAATATATGAGATTGCTTATGTCAGCACACTGCCTTGCAAACTGCCACGGCAAAATAAAGGCAGAAGAACTGGTCTGCTTTGTTGAGAAAGCTGCTCTTAAATCCAAGATGAAAAAGAAAGGAGATGACACAGCTCCAAACCACCAGCTTTCACAGTATTAAAAAGCCTGACAGCTTTCAAAAAGATTAATCCCACAAAGAAGAGTACTACATCTATGTTGCCTCTTGATAAAAGTTATGTCAGTAGTGTTACAGCATTATTCTCAAGAAAGGTGAATGTAGATGACCTGGCAGATTTCAATAACTGTGTGAAACGAACAGATGAGATAAACCCAAACAAATCATCTTCCTTTCCACAGAAAAACAAAATTGCAGAATAGAGGCTTATTCATAGACTGTACTCGCTATAATTGGGCTGTCTAACGAGTAGTTGTCTTCTCCCAGGCAGAGGAAGCAGAAGTTGTCATGCCACTTGCTATATATAAATCCTCTCTGTAGAGTGTTTATAAACAAATGAACTCAACGGACATTTTAGAGACATGGCCCATAGACTAAGGGAATGATATCTCTGTGTTTCAAAAGACTGGAAAGATGGTAGTGAACATGGGAAGTTAGGTTGGAAATAAGGAAGAAGTTCTTTACTGTGAGGGTGGTGAGGCACTGGAATGGGTTGCCCAAAGAAGTGGTAAATGCTCCATCCCTGGCAGTGTTCAAGGCCAGGTTGGACAGAGCCTTGGGTGAAATGGCCTCGTGTGAGACATCCCTGCTCATGGCAGGGGATTGGCACTAGACATAAGATCCTTTCCAACCCAAACCATTCTATGATTCATATGAAAAATGGAAGGTGATGGTCAGTTTTATGTTTTCAAACAATCTTGGATACATTTGACTTGCCTGAAGCATGTGTGAAACACTTGCTGTGCTAGCTCCTATGCTGGACTGACTGGAATTATTTTGGGTATCTGAACATAAGCAAAAACTGCAAGCTTGGCACTGCGTACAGGATGCCAATTTCAATAAGGAGCTAGCTGTATCTAGGGTGGAGAGCTTCTGACTGTTTATAGGCATAGTAAAAGTTAAGTGTGGCTATGGTGCATTAGTTGGTATCTTGAAGGCTCTCTCAGACTGTGCTGAAGTGCTGTTACTCTTCAGAAACACTCAAAAATCCTTTACAATGGTGATATCCAAGACCTGATCTAAATCAGCTGTGGCAGATGGCATTCAGGCAAGTGAGCAGTGTTACCCAGAAGACAGCATATTGTTCCTGGAGGGCTACATTATTGTTGTAGACTAGAACATATTCCAGAAATGCATTAAGTTAAAACCAGCCTGGTTACAGGTGCAGTTTCACTGGCTTAAGTGGCTTTAAATCAACAGACAGCGAACATCAGCCTTCCAGGGTTTGCATACAAAGCCCCCAGAGAGAGATGTATGAACTAATTGCAGGCAGCGTTTTCTTGAGTCAGCTCAGAAAGAAACGTGCGCTTCCAGCAGAGCACATTCTCACTGGGGGCACTTGAACCTGCCTCCTCCAAGAGCAGCTGTGCCAGCAGCAGAGCTTGGGAGGTTTGAGGAGGATGGAGGAGCTCAGCAAGCACAGTCTGAGCAGGTCCAAATCCCCCCCAGCTGGCATGAAAACGTTACTGCAAATGACAGTGGTCCAGGCAGTCTAAGAAAAAGGTTATAGATGGGAAGGGGTAAGAGGAGAGCTTCAGTACATATTTTTAGGTCTCACAGGGAGGAACCTTGAGATCAGGATGGTTTTCCCCCTGTACCCTCTTCTGAAGTGGGATAGCTGGTCTGAGTGTGGTTAGTGAATTTCAGATTAGACAAAGGGTGTCAGGGCTAGGAGTGGGCTGTTTCTCTCTTGAATGCAGAAGCCATGATTGCCTGGATGGAGGCTGCGGTGACAAATACTGGCCTGTGGCTCTGGCAGCTCTGTGAACTGATGCCCTTCAGCAGGCAAGTGGAGCCAGCTGCCTTTTCTCACATGATATGACTCAAAGTCATGGGGCTGGTGGCTTGCTTGCTTCTGATCATCAAGCACCCAAATCAGTAAATAGTAAGTTTGAAATCTCTTTTCCATGGCTGGTGTAGGATTATAATTTCATTAAACTAAACGCATTCTCACATGTTTAAACCCTAGGTGGAGTTCATGGGAAACATGAATGCTAGTCAGGCTGAGTAACAGTGGCACAATTGTTCTGCAAAAATCCCATTGAAAAACAATGTGTCCCTTCTTCCCAAGAGAAATTAATCAACATTGTCTGAATTTAGCCTAAGGTACCTGTAGGCTACTGACTTTTCAGTTTCCTTTAACTGTCAACTTTGTTAAAGAAAAATACAGGATAAATTCTTCGAATTTGAATTTGAGACATCTTTACACCTTTTCTCATTTCATGTAAAATGAAAAAGCTGTATGGCAATCACATTGTTATGGATGCCCAAATGTGTAAGCTGTTGAGGTGTAAGTTGGTCACCAGTATCATAGAATCATAGAATTGACTACGTTGGAAAAGACCTTTAAGATCATTAAGTCCAACCATTACCCCAGGACTGCCAAGTCCACCACTAAACCATGTCACTGAGGGCCTCATCTACACATTTTTTGAACACTTCCAGGGATGGTGTGTAAGCACATTTTGATGCTTTTAGTGAAAATAATCAACCTTGCTGGATATAACGAATCCAGAACAAGAGCTATGCAACTTCTCTGTAGAGGGTTCAAAGAAAAAGAGAAATGCAATATTACCCTTACATTGTTTCTTTTGTATGTTCTTTGGGCAACCTGGGATAAATTTGGAAGATGCATTTAACTGGAAGAGTTGTACACTAAGTTGTACCACAGGTGGCCACTGGCACCCACAGAACAATGCTGGAATAGCTACAAGTGCCAGGGCTGTGTCTTATCACATCAGCCAAAGGTCATCTGCTGGAATAAGAAAGGAAGCAAAATGCTGTGGAGTTGTCCTCTCCCTGCAGCACCATTGTAGTCCTTTATCATTGTGGGGAGAGTCACCTGGGCATGATCCTGGGCCACCAGGAATGCTGATAAGAATGCTCTAGAAGGGATGGGTTCAAGAAACTTCTGTTTCTGGCCTTGCAGGAAGGACACACAAGGTCAGCAAAACCAGCTGATTTCAAGTCCCTGCTCTGCTTCATTGCTGTAATGAACACAGCAAGTAAAATAGAGCAGCTGGAAAGCTGCTGCTGATGCATGCATGGTTGTTAACCCCTGAAGTACTTCTTGACCTGTAGCCCAAGGGATTAATTGCTCAGTGAGTGTGTGAAGATGCTCCTCCTAGGAGCAAAGCCTGGAAGCACGTAGAAAATTTCTGGGTTTGTAGCCCATTTTGAAGACTCAGGAAGCAACCTTGTGTTCCTAAAATCACCTGGAAGGGAGTTTTGGTCCCCACCTCCCAGCTGACCTAGGTGTGATGGGAGGGTAGGAGGGAAGACTTAGGAACAAAGTGAGAATGTGTTGATATGTTTTACTTAGGAAAAGAATTAATTCCTTCCTGAACAGAAAGAAACAGGGCTTGAAAGGGTTTATTTCTGATACTTTGGCATCCTTCTCCTTGCCTCATCAGAGATCTAACCAGCCTGCCTTGTGTGAAGCTTTAAACTGAGGGGAACAGGCCAGAAAGACATAAAAGCAGCTCAAAAGGCTGAGGCAAGAAGTGGTGCTTGGGAAAAGACTGAGTGTAGCAGCTGGTAAAGGTGAGTGAAAGAGGAGATTTTTTACAGAAATGGGCCACCATGAATGGTGGCAAGTCTCCACTGGCCACATCTGTCCTTGATGTTCCCCAATATACCATGGGCGTTGTGGCAGCTTAGAGGGACCTGGATGCCTGTGTCCTCAAGGCAGGGTTTCCCTGCCTGAGGGAGAATGGGACAGGGGATGCTCAACAGCAGCACCCTCAGGACCCTGCCAGTGCCCTCAGGTAAGCTTCTATGTCCAGCTGAGTGTGAGGGCATGGCCTTCCGCAAACTGGGGACTCCCCATGGGGTGCAGTAGCACAGTGGTGCAGGTGGCCACACGTAGGTGGGGGGCAGGAGGGTGGGAATGACTGTGGGGCTGTGGCCAGGGTGTAGGACCCATGGAGGGCAACTGAGGCCACAGCTGCAGGCACCGATGTGCGTGCTGATATGTACTTCTTTAAAGTCACTTTGGTTCAACTAAGAGATGTTTCAGTAAGCAGGAACACGTTCTGAAAAATGACTTGCCAAGAGAAATGGTGTCCTGTCCATGACACACTAGACAGCTATCTGTAGTGTACTGGCTTTTATTTCATTTCTCCCTGCTTAGAACAGTCCCACTCTTCAATGCATTGGGGTGTCCTTGTTCCCAGTCCGTGCCTATATGACTGATACATCCTGGTTTAGTTTGGGTTTGGTTTTGTTTTGGAGGGGGGAAGGGAGGTGGTGGTGTTTATTTTCCTGATCACTCCAGATTTCCAGAAGCAATGGGTGTTTCCTACTGATTTCACCTTTACATGAGGTTAGAAATTGACCTCATCCAGGGTGGCTTGGCCCAGGCACCAGCTCCTTTGTATACCTTTTTAATTTTCCTTTTTCCCTTATAATTCTATTCCTGCCCCTCTGCTCCTCCTCTTCCTGCCCCTCTTTGCCTCCCCTCCCTCTGCCTCCCTGGCGGCATTGCCAGCTCTGCACAGGCCCAGTTTCTCTAATTAGATGAAGCCGCAGGATTATCTCTCTCTCTCCCTCCCTCCTAGGCTCCATTTTATTTCCTCTCCAGCCAAGGCGGGAGGCAGGAAGGGGCGTCACGTCTAGGCAGAGGAAGCCCCATCTCCCAGTCTCCTGCCTTTGATGCTCTCTAACAATCCCTCCTCCTTCCCCTTATCATATGCTCACCTTAGTGTCAACAGCATCAGGCGGATCAAGGAGCCCAGTTTCTAAGGGAAATATGAACTCTTTTGGCTTTCATTCTCCTCAGATTTCTGAGTGTATATTTTAAATACTTTCCAAGTAACTTGGACAGGGAAGCTGGATGTGCAATCTCTGAGTAGGGGGAAGGTAAGGACCACGGAAGGCATGTATTGCCCGTTCTCTCGTCTCCTGTAAGGACACCGAGTCCTCTCCGGTTTTCCAGCAGGTCTTAGAGAGTAACAAAGCAGATGAGGGGAAGGGAGAGGAGCTGCACAGAGACAGAGCCAGGCTTCTGTAAGTGCTGTGTTGGCAGCAGGGGGGTGATAGCTGGGCTGGAAAGCCCAGGAAATTGTAGTTTTCTCTTTTACACAATGATGGGAACTATGGCTGTGAGCTTTAACTGAATTTAATGTAGATCTGCAGAAGGTGGTGGTTTTGTGCTTAAATGTGCTTGTGTCTTTCACTTAAATGTGCATGTATTTGTCTTTCAGCAAGTGTTTCTAGAATATACTTGTTCCTATTTCTGTGAGAGAGAAACAAACCCATAATCCCATTCGTCTTTATTTATCTGCACACATGCAAGCTTATGAAGAAGCTTTTTAATTATCTTTTGTGTGTATGTTGGATTTTTGATATTAAAAAGAGAGTAAATTGTGTTGCTTCAAATGGTTACCTTTTAGTACGTATCTGCCAGAGAATGGTTTCCCTTGGTTTTAATACCACATATACCATGTTTTTTAAATTCCTAAGAAGTTAATTTCCAACACTAAAGAAAAATTAAGGAATATTTTAGTGCCCTCTGCATATCAGCTTTGTTTTACACTCTTCTTTCCTAGGTAAATGATCAATCACTTTTTAGAATGACTGATAAAATTTTCTCTTGAACCAAAACATGTCTTTTCCAAAGTGAAATATTTGATTTGTTTTGTCTTTTTATTGTCACTAGAGTAAATGTTCTAAATCAGAAACTGTAGTAGAAGAATGTTTTGTGCATATATTGTAGCTTATGACCTCCTATGATCAAAAGTAAGAATCGGTGCTGTTGCACTCCTGCATTTTAGCGGAAGAGGTTTAAAAAGGAGGGGGAGAGCAAGCAATTATTTCTGTTTAGAGCATTCTAAGCATGAAAGGTGACTGGAAAGATAACCATTAGATGAATATATATAAATATGTTTTGTAAGGTTTTGCTCTTGTGCATAAATAGGATGGACCATAGAAAGATCAAAATCTGCCTCTTTTCCAGTGACTCATGCTTCAAAGTAATCATCTGTTACAAAAACATCGGTGATTTCCTTGCACCAAGACATTGATTAAACCTTGCAAATAGTTGTTTGCATGTTTAAGGTTAAGCATTTGCCTGAATGTTTGCAGGACCTAGATTGCAGTAAGATCCAAGTTCAAAGACCCCTGCATGGAGTCTTTGTGTAAAAGAATTAGGTTTAGGAAAGATTTCATTTGTGAGGGTGGATTAGATGAATGCTTCATGTTTTCATGTCGTGGCTCAGTTACTCTGTAGAACACTATTCTCAGATTATGGGGTTTTGTTGATTTTTACCATCAGACATTTTATCTTAACTGTACTCCAGAGAGAGCTGCAGTGACAGTTTAGTTTAACTGACGATTAACTAGGGCTGCATAAATAAGAAGAGCAATAAACTGCATATAGCCTTGTGACATCTGAGCTGGTTTATAATACTGGATGTGATAGCTCCCCATTAGATAACCATACCAAATCCACATTTTTCCTTCAATAGTAAACTATTCATATTCAAAATACACTTGAAAAATATGACTGTATAAGGGAGGGTGGAACAGGCACAAATTATTATTGATGATTACTATACTTCTGAAGTTTTCAAGGGCAGTGACAAAGGGTAACTTGGTAGCTTTAAAACATCCCAGATGAGCAGAGGTATTTGCTGTACCAGTGAGGTGATGTTACACCTGTCTGCAGACTGTTCAGTTCTGTGCAGAACAGCAGCAAAATCCTCTTCTTTCTTCAGCAACTCTCTGAGTAATGAAGAGGCTGAATTCTCCATTCCTTTCTCCTGTAGTTAATGTTTTAAAATGAGGATGGAGTATAGTTGACTGGTCCCTTGTATTTGAATATTGCAAGCTGTTAAACAATTTGCAGGAGATTGCAGGCTAGGAAAGATGCTTTCAGAGGCTTGGGAACTGGACGGAGTTGTTAATGGTATTTATTAATTTTCTGTGTCCTGTATGTATTTTTTTCAATGAATCAGAAAAGAATAAAACTTTTTTGTTATTATATGCCATAGTTGTAGTGTTGCAAGTGACCCTCAGGTCACTGGGCAATTCTTTTCCTGAAAGAAATGGAAGTTTGCATCTTTCGCAGATGTATGTGATATTTTATTGCCTGTAGTCCCAAACCATTCTGGTGCAGTGACTGTGAGCAGCACCATCGGGTTCATGGGCATTGGCATTTGGTTAATTCTTCAAGTTTCATTATACAGTAATGATTTTTTTAACTGGTGTAAACTGTAAAGCTGTATGCATATACAGTATTGTATGTGAAAACCCTTCTCTTTGGGCTATTAAAATTCTGGAAGGTCTGAATCATACAAACTCTTAAAAGTCTTTTTTTAGCTTGGGGGAGGGTAGGGCCTGTTTCAGTGGTGAGAGAAATACCTTTTCTGTAAAAGCAAAAAGAGGGAATGAAAATAAATGTTGGAGTACAGTGGTCAGGAATATTTGCACGAGGGGTACAATGAGAAGGCAGTACAGTGAGAGATACTAAAAGAACCATTCTCTGGTTAACATCATTTGATGTGATATTTCTTATGTCTGCATTATAACTATTGAATTAATCTAAAACTATGCAGCTGATAGTTCATACGTATGTTAAGAACTGTCCTTAAGGAGTGTTCTCTGATTTCTTAGTGGATGGTGAGGAAGAAGGTTGTCCATTTCCTTTACAAAAGCTGTTGAAGTTCTTCAGAACAAAGTTCCACTCTAGAGAAATTATCTTTAGCAACAGGAGCCACAAAAAAAAAAGTCACTTTGGGGCTGCTTAGATATATGTATAAAAAACATGGGAACAGAAACAAGCCAACTAAATGAAGTTGATATCAGTCAGGTCTTTGCTAGCCTGGTGTTGAGTATAAGCACCAATCACACAATTACATCCAAGAATCATTCTGCACCAGAAAAGCATCATAAGGAAGATCACCTTTCAACTGGCCAGTCCCTGTGCGGATCTTTAAAGTAGTATGTCCTCCAAAATTATGGCTTAACTCTTGTGCAGTGCGGATGCAGTACAAAAAAGAGAAAGGAGCAGGAATATTTCTCCATCTGCAGAATATTTGTTAATGAAGCTTTAGCAAGGGCTTACCTGAGTTTGCAAATGAAGGTTAATGGGATTGAGCTGTTTTAAGACCGTCATTTGACTGCAGAGCTTTACTGTTGTCAACAGTGCCTAACAGTGATAGAACTCGGTTCATCTGAGCTGAATTGAAAGACTTGACTTCCCTTGCAGCTCAAACTAAGCAAACCTGACTTGGAAATTGGAGAGCTAATTACACAAAGCCACCCTAACTCTTAAAAACTGATTTTATTTTTTTTTTTAAGACTTTAAAATAATTTTATTTCTTTCTGCAAAGAATCTGCTGGGGAAGTTCAGTGTTTTTAGCTGAACAGGGTAGATAAGTATATCTTGAAATGTTGTCAAGGAAAAAGATGCATCTTGTTTTAACTTTGCCACTGTAACTAGTTATAAAGCTTTGCTCTCAGCTGGTGCAAGACTGAGCCCAAGGGAGTGAGTTTTTCTGGGAGGCTGGGTGTGTTAGGTGAAGGCTCAGCTCTGCTCTTCCATCCACCTCTTTCCAGTCAGCACAGAATGCACGCATGGTAACTGTCCATCCACTCACACAGCCAGTGTGACAGAGCTTTAGGTGTCAGATACACATTCACTGGTCAGGGTGGAGTATCTTGTTGCCATCATATTCAAAAGTAAGTAACTACAGTGCCGAATCCTCAAGTTAAAGCTAGGATATCCATAGGGGAGGGAGGCTAAGCCAAAATGAGTTCCTGTCTTCCCTCAAACTCATTATTAAGCTTTCAAGCAAACAGCAAAAATGATGATTTGAGTATCTTTACTAAAACACATGAATTTACACATAGATATGTTAATCACTTAGCTGCTTTGGGTGGAGTTTGTTGGATGTGCAAACTGCTGGCCTTTTGTGAAGATTGCATTAATATGTAGTTGTACTCCCTTGCTGTGAGATGGGAAGCAAGCCCTAAGCGGGTTTTTGGTTTTCTGTATGATTTTTAAATTCCGTGATTCATACATTTTGCAGGCTTGGGCCTCTGATGGGTAAAGGCTTGCTGACCAAGCTATGGCTCTGTGTTTTTGTGGAGTTCCACATCAATAGGTTTGCTCTGGGAGTAGTCTGTTCAGAACTGAAGAGCGGAAACAGAAAGGGAGCTCTGAGGGGGATGAGTCATTCAGTACCAGACTGACCCTGTCCCTTCCAAATTGGTACATGTGATGGAATAGGATTTGGTCCTCTGCTGTGAAGAGGAGAAGGTTCACTAGTGTCTGTCTCTCTGAAATAAATCCAAATGTAGGTAAGTCACAGCAAAATTTGTTCATTGAAGCTTAATTCCTACAGAATTATGAAATGTTTTTCTCACAGGACTTTTGTACTGCCAGTGGATATCAGTAGCCATCAGTTCTTAATGATATAAACCTGGCAGCTGAATTAAGAGTTTCATTTTGCATAATTCTGCTCTGCTTAAATCAGAAAGGCAATTATATTAATGGACCACTTCGGTAGGCACACACTATTCACCGTAAGCATGATTCTAGGTAAGTATTGCCCAGCTGCTGAAAACAGCTGATTAAATGACCAGTCTTCTGATGGGCTTTAAAGTGAGCTGTCAAATGCTAACAATGAGCATCAAATAAGACTGTGCAATATCTCATCTTTTAGCTCTGTTGGTTATATTGTCACACAGTCTGTACACTGAGGTAGGTTTATGTGCACGTGGAGACATAGTGGGAGTAATGTTTTGCTTATAATCTTCTTCTAAAAAAAGATCAAAATCCTAAGAGATCTTTGAAGTTATTTCTGGGACAGATGATTAAATACAGAAAGGTGGTGAAGAGGACACATAGTTACACAGTGCATCATGTGGTGGTGTCAGGACTACATCCCAATACGTGCCTCCCTTGTGATAGAGTCCACCCCTCTTTGATTTCCCAACAGTTTATCTACAGCCCCATGTGAATTCTCCTTTCCGGGAATTCAATTAAAGTTATTATTAAAATAATCTCCTTTGGTTCATCCTTCTCAGGCTCTTCTCTTGTGGGACTCTCATTTTAGCCTTTTTCATTTTAGAATTTAGGGTTCCTAGCTCTTCTTTCCTGGCTCAGGCTCGACCACGGCTGTGGGCTGCCCATGCTGTTTCTGAAAAGCAAATGCTCATCTTGACTCTTCTTACGATGTTGGGATAATTGTGGATGCAATGGCCTTATCATTCAGCCTTGAGGTGAATGTATCAGCAAATGTTTGACTCTATTCACTTTCTGACATGGCTACTATTATATTATCCCCTGGTAGTGTGACTGGTAACCAGGCTACCCGTGGTAACTTCAGCATTTGGGGGAAGAGGTCTCTGCTTGGGTCATCAATAAGGAGATAGCTGAGGTTCACTAATACTCAATAGAAGGGGGACTTGCTGCTTTTCATCTTGTTGCCAATCAGTGCAGAGAGATGTCCATCCAGAATGCTCAGCTTGAGACAGGGAAAAGACAAAGTGATAAATAACAGAAATGAAAGAAAAGCTGTGACTAGTTAGTTTATATGGACATAAACCACATACGATCTGTGCTTTTGCTGTGCTGCGCTCTGAGTGTTGTAACTTCTCTCGTGTTTTCTAGTCTGTCAAATATACTCCTCTTTCTACAAGTGAATTATGGTCCCAGTGATATGCACCACTGTCACCAGTGCTTCTAGTGGTGCAGAACTGAAAAACAATTCCATTCATTCGCATACACAGTATGCTCTTGTCTGCTGTGTGCGGCTGATGGTATTTGTAGATGCCTAGATCAGTCTGCCCTGCAGATCTGCCTGATGCTTGGATGTACAAGATGACCCAAAATATTTACAAGAAGGCATTAGCAGATTGAACTGAACCAAGGCGTAGTTAATTTATAACGCTATTCCAAAATGGAAAGCCTAAACGAAGATGATGGATTAAAGGTTAAGTAACTGAGGTCTCAACCTGATTCTGTACTAATCTAGTTGCATTGATATAGTTGTATTTACAGAATTTAGAGAAATTCCTTGGTGTGCCCTGATGAGTGATACCTTTTCCCCTGCTGTAACTCCTCTATTTCTTCCTTTCCCTTATAGCTCACCAAAATAAAATAACAATTAAAAACACCAAACCCCTCCAAATCCCAGACACTTGAATCTCTAAGCTTTTTACTATGGCTAATCCTGTTTTGCCAATGCCTTTCAAGTGGTTTGACTCCCCCGCCCAACAGTAGCTGTTAGTGATTACTGTTAATGGACTATTTCTTTCAGGGGAGTGTAGTTAGGGACAGGCCACAGGGTCTCATAATACTATCATGTCAATCTTTGTGTAAGTGCAACACAGATCTTTCTTTTTTGTACAAGTTACCAGTAATTCTCAGTGTGGGCAAGCAGGAACAAAGTTTTACACACAACCATATTCTTTTATTTATTTGTTTGTTTGTTTGTTTATCTATTTATTTATGGTGGTATAAGCCTCTTTAAAATGAATACAGCTATAAAAGAAATCAATGCCATATTAAGTGATATTAATTTTTATGTCATTTTACCATGGTAGACATCTATCTTAGAAGTTCAGTTGTAGATGCCAGTAAGGAAGACACATTGCTTAAAATGCCAGGCCTGATGAGAACACAATGTGACTATGCTGCATTGCTCCTGGTACCCAAGGAAACTTGCCTGTTCAGGCAGCAATTCAGTTATTTTTGTGTGCCATCCTGTGTCCCAGGCGGGTGTCAGCAGTGTTTATGGCTAAGTGACAGCTGCCCCTTGGGTTGTAATTAAAGTTCTGTCATTTTAACCAGAAGCTGCTCTTGCCTCTTCAAATTTATAATTTGTTTGTGTTTGTAATAAGATATTTATTGTGTTTGAGTTTGTAATTTATTAAATAGAGTTAAGAACTTGCATATAGTAGCTTTCTATTCCAGTAAAACTTGTAAGTTCATTAAAATCACACTATTCTCCTTGAATAAAACATGTATGAGTTTGTCAAGGAGTCTGGTGCTATTGCAGAAATTCCGTGTTTGTCTTCTGAAGCTGATTACTGCACAGGTTACCAAGTACTGGTACAGGGAGGCCAGAATGATGCAAATGAAGGAGTGGATTCTGGGCAAAGACTTTGCAAACCACTTAATGTTGCACGTTTTCTCGAAGTGCTAGTGCTTGCCATGGAGGGTCCTGGTCAGTACCTGAAATTAACAGTCATCACCCAGAAAGTTTGGTGTGGATCAAATCACCTAATGTCCAGATTTCACACTTGCATATTAATGCTCTCATCTCTGAAACTGGCTCTGGTTTTATCACTTATTCTGTAGTCGGATGCAGGTTTGAAAGCATAAAATGAAATATATGAAATAAAAAAAAGTATTTTTTTTTTATTGTATGATCAGCAAAGTGAAGCAGGGTGAAACAGTCACTATGACAGGTGACTGTTACTAGTGACTAACTGCAGTCACTATTACAGGTCTTGTTGATTGGTTGGTTGACTATCATAGTTATATCAAGCAAAAATGAACTATGTAAAACTTAGAGAAGTAAGTCTCTGGCATTGTATGTATTTTTCTAGTAAATAGTATTACAATTTAAATGCAATTTCTCTTTGTCTCTTCCCAAATTCTGCAACTAGTTTGTACAGTTTAATGTGTTAGGTGGTTCACACTGCATCACGATCTGTTTAGTTACTGTAGTCACACAGAGTGCTTATGAAAGAGCCATACTGGGTGTTGTGTGACTTCCTATGTTACAGTGTAGATTTTTGCTTAAGTCAGTACTTATAAAGTCCTTTCCTGGGATAAAGGATCCAGCAGCTGTGTTACTTTTATGGCATTTTGCAGTTTCTTTACTTGTTGGAGGAAATGCAAGCATGGCTGGATTTCTTTGTTAACACATCGTCTTATGTTAATATCCCATGTCACTATCCTCGATATGAAAACTGTGATTTCTTTTGTGAATATCATGTTTATCATATCACTCTTTTGAAGCCAGGGTGGAAAGCAATTGCTAGCAAATACATAAAGGAGGAACTAAATTCAATCATACTGAAATACCATATGCTATTGTTGTATTACATGAAAACTTGCTCTATATATTGACATGATTGCAAGGAATATTCCACTTGGTATCCACTTGTGTTTGTTGTCAAAATTGTAATCAAAAGTACATGCATTAAATACAAAAATACTGAAGAATTTTGGAATAATTGTTAATTTACCAGTGAATGTCTTTCAGTTGATAACATACACGATATTTAATATTCTGAGGGTAAATTTACTAGTGCGTTAAATAGGTCGCAACTTTAATCATAAGTCATAGCAAAATACACATTTGTTGCTTTAAAGTAGTTCAGTGGAATTAGTGAAAGCGGCCTAGATCCCCTCATAAGCTATCTGAAGCTAAGCCAAAAATAGTGGATGTTAATTCCATTTCTGTCCTAATCCTTTCTCTGCTTGACTAACAATTTTATACATATTCATAGTAGGGTATCTGCCTCAAAGTTCATGCTTTGTGTTTTGTGTATTCAGGTACAGATTTCCTTTGAATTCCCAAAAGAAAATCTCTCAGATCAACTCAAAATCTACAGTGGGTGTTTTTGAATGAGATTACTTTCCTATAAATTAGGTATTTCCTTTTTAAAAAGTGAAGTTTAAGCAAAGCAGTCTTCTCTGCCCAACATGAGCAACACAGTTGTTTCGGGTCCCTAAGTACCCACTGAGTCAGCTGTATTTATTATATCCATGTTTCACATGGGTAATCCATTCCTGACTAGCTGATTCACAAACTACAATGGCACTGCATGGCTGTGAAATTAGACAGGTTCCATGTCTTGGGGTTGGGTTGTGGGTATTTTGGTTGTTTTTTAAGAAGCTTGTCACACCATTCTCGGTACCTGCCCCCAGCCCCTCTGTGGTATATGTGTTGGTATAACCATCCAGACACTTCACTTTCTGCCCCTTCTCAGAAGTCATCAGCTGGATGCCGTCTGCATGAGCTCATGTAGGAAGTACAGCACCTCTAGCATGTGTTCATGCTGTGTTGTGTCTCTTCTATAGGGGTGTATATGTATGTGTAAGATTTTTCGTGTACCTTGGGGAATCAATGCCAACATTGCACGTGTGAAATGTAGAGTTTGGGAAGGTGAGTATGGGATTACATGCTGTTTCCAAAGTTTTAGGAAGAAGGGCACCATATGTGAAGGTTTGCTCTGGGTTTATGCCCACTACTGAGTTTGTGGTTCTGCAGAGGAGAGTGGTCTTGTTTCCTCCCTGTGCTGACATTAGTGATTGGTGTGGCTGGACTGATGATTTGTTGTAGTGAGTGAGAGCTGAACTAATTTAAAAAGCCCCAGACAAACAAACAACCGAAAGGCTGATGCAGTTTGTGGCACACCTGCATGCTCACTTATGCTACCATGAAATGCTGTGGTGACATTTGGCTGCAGCAGAGGTGAGGAAAGATCAGGTCTACCAGATACTGATTTGTTCTGCAGCTCTCCCTCTCCATGCAGAGCTCCACGTGTGCAAGTCCAGCTCAAGGCCCTGCCTCTGATTCATCTTGTTTGAATCGAGCTTTGTTGGTTTTTTTACTTCCCCCCATCCTTAACTATGCCCTAAAGTGTCAGGTGAGATGCTGTTTTACTTAACTGGTGATTATTCCTATTGCTTTTAAGATCCAAAAGTCACAAGGTAATTGTTACAATTGTGCTAGCATGGAACTTTGGTCTATCTGAGTAAAGATGTTCAAATGCTGTTGATAGTTGCTAGTTATACTGTTATATATGTATTTGTACCTGTGTAATATACATGTAGCATAGGCCCATGTTTGGTCTTGATTTCAGCTGCAGTTGGAGTCTATGTGGGTGGGGAAAAATTCTCTTTGAAGGTTTCATTGCAAACATCACACTGAATGTTGTTTTCAGTTATGCCAACATATTTGGACTGTTTCATTCATCTGAATATGCTTCTTCACATTCAGGTGATGGATCAATCTCAAATTGTATCACTTCTTACAGTTACAGAGGTTTCTGCAGCAATGCTACATAAAGAAGGCAAAAAGAGGCCTTGGTATCTCTGTATACACACATATTTGAACCTTGTAAACTTTGTGAGAGAGCTCTTCAAAGTTTTTGCAGCCTTATATCTTCTGTTTGAAGCTTCCTTTCACCTGAGACTCAGTATTTGTGACTGAGGATTTCCATTAGTAAATGTTGTTTCATCCCAATCTGTGAGAGCCTTTGCAGGTATTATCTTCTAAAGAGATTAAATGTAAGATCTTCACCTTCCAGACAGCTATGTTCTGGTGTTTAATCCTACTGACTCCTGTGTGGCAGACTATACCCATATGTGTAAGTGGCTGCAGGATAGATAACACACAGGAGAAGATGAGTGAAGTGTTTTAAAACTGTCACTTTCCCAGTTCTTGCTTCTCTTCAAAGTGTTGAGTGAGATTTTACAAAGGCTTTTGAAAAACATGCAGAAATACATGGCAAAAAGTGGTTGCTTTTGACTGCAGCTGCCCTCAGCAGTGCCTCTCACCCACGAATCTGAAATTCCATTCCTGGAAAATGCTTTTGTGTTGTCCTTAGATGTCCTATGTCCTTAGAGGAGTCCCATGGGCCAGAGAGGCTGCATGGTATACAGAGCAGGCTTGGTGAGGGTGGAGTCTGTAATGAGTTTAACTTCTGATTGAACCGGCACGTGTGAAAGAGGAGAAACTGCCTTTTTCTGCATACAATCCAAATTTGAGTAAACCCTAATGCTAGAGGATATTTCTGCCAATACCAAGTCCTTAGTACACAGCCCACAATGAGAAGCTTCTCAAAGAAGTAATGGCAAATATTGTTATTTTTTGATCTTGTCTTGCTAAGTTTAGTTTCATTGTGGAAAGCAGTCGACACAAGTGGATTTTAGGTGATGGGAAGATTGCAGCCTGAACTATTGGCTTGCCAAAGTTAGCAACAAAAATGGAATTACAAGCATAAGCATTGATAACTGTATGGATCAGCAGCAGAGCTGCTTGGTTTGTGGATGGAGTAGAAGGCATGCTGTTTATCAGTTATGTGGGTAGATGACTCTTTGAGCCTGTAAACATCATATTAAAAGTATCACATACCAAAAGCTTCTCACTATAGGTTTGGATGTGAGCCCTTGCAGTCACTGGTCTCTCGGTGTTGTGAGTGAACTTTCCTGTTATGTTTAGAGAGTGCTTTTGCCCACCACGCGTACATACCTTTCCGGTTCCACACATTCATTTTTATTTTAGTGATCCAGTTCACAAGAGTTTGTGAAGGTTTCTCCAGGAGTCCTGCTAGGGAGGCAGAGTGTGTGAGTGCACCTCTAAAACGAGGAATTGTGTCTTCCGCTATACTGCACAACTAAATATCCAGTGGTACTTTACCTGGAAGCAGTGAATAAATGCTCTATATTTTTCTGTTCAACAGAATGAGTTCTTTTAGGAAAGAGTTATTTGTATGTGTGTTGATAGATATAGGTATATGAGCGTATTAAAATAACTTAGTTATATAAATGTTGCACGACCTCTGTGACACCAAGGGAATGTGTGTAGTCAAACAATGGAAGATCTGATTTGAAGATCTGATTTGATCACTAAATCTGGTTAGATTTAAAATCTTCAATTACAACTTCTCTTAGATGTGGAAGTGCTAACATAAATGTGAACAACTTTGTGTTTTATGAAATGACAAAAACCACAGAATTTCAATAATTCTGAATCTAATTCAGGGAAAAACCCTTTGTGGCAACTGAAAATGGAAACTGGCTGGTCTGAGTACACAGACACTTGAGTATAACACTTTTTTAGAAGTACTTGTGAACTGTGAAAAGAAGCAGCCCAGGCAGAAGGTCAATAGAGATTACAGTTTCCAGCGCATTTATTTTTCACTTAAATTGCTTCTTTTCTTCTCCACCATTTCTTGCAGATCTCTCTCCTTTGCCATGTCAGCTGACAGCCACCAGCTCCACACTCATTCCTACCAGGACTCACTGAGTTCTACTTGTCACAGTCTCTTGAATGTCAACAGTCACCCCCTGTCAAAGAGCTCCTCGAGTTTGGCCTGTACTGGGCAATCAAGTTTAGAGGAAAGACAAAGCAACAAACAGGAGCTGAAGAAAAGCCATAGTAGCACCGTCTGCCATACCCTGGGAAACAAGAGTGATGCAAGGAGTGTGCAGCGTCCTGGATGGTCCTCACAGCCTCAGATGATGGGACTTGGATCAGTGGTCCAAACCACAAGCGACCAGTTAGCTGATGACAATTCACAGAGCAGAACTAAGACTACAAATCATTTTCTTATCACTGAACAGTCCCCAGCGTCCTGGGAAGTGGGGGACACTAACGTGTGTGTAAAGAGCAGCACTGTTGAGAATATTTCCTCAGCCTGCATTGTCCATCAGCAAAGCATGTGTAAAATGGAAGAACCAGGAGCCGCCCTTCAGAGAAGCCACTCGGACCTAACCTGCAGTTGCAAACACCAGACTTGTGTCACTCGCATAGAAACCAGTGCTACTCACTCCAGCCTAAGCTCTTCTAGCTGCAGGCATGGTCCACCAGTGGCTAGGATGTCTTTCCAAACACAGAGATATGGATCAGAAACAAATGAAAATGCACCTCGCTATCCAAACCTTGTGACTCCAGTTGTACCTAGAGACCAGCAAGTACCCACAAATAGTTTTGACAGCAGTGGTATGCCACGTAACACTACTGTTTACACAGATCCTGGAACATTTCACACTGCTGTCCTAGGACCCCACATGCCTGGAAATAGTTTCTCAAACAGAACAATGTTCAATCAAGCCACTGGGATTATTCATGGTGGTCTGACTTACAGTAGTATTCCAAACGCTGCATACTCCCCCATGGTGATGACAATTCATAACAATTCTGCAGGGCCCTGTCATATAAGGCAGGACCCTTGTATGAAGGTAGATGCCACCATCCCTGCCTATTGCCATTCTTTGCCTATACCATCTATACAACTTGTTCCGCAGTTGGTATGCTCAGTTAGTGAGTCAGGAAAAGAGCAGGCAGCACCTGGCTATTTTCATTCCTTTTCTACTTCAGACATTCTGACATATCCTAAGCTGGTGTCTTCAGTAAGTGAATCAGGCCTGGATGCCAAGAGAGTCCTGAAGTGCTGTAGCATTCCTGGAGAACAACTGCAACGTGCTCAACACTGTACTCAGCAGGAAAAAGCTCCTCCAGAAACAAATGCTGCCTGTGCTGCCCTTAGTAGCCAGCAAGGTGCAAACATGGTAATGACAACTAAGGATATGTGGACTATGACCTCTATGAATGATTTAACCAAAGGACAGAAAACAGCTCTTGAGTGTAGAGATGCCGAAGTACAAACTCTTCCAATCATGGAATGCAAATCTGTGGCAACAAGCCCAGCAGCTGCAGCAGAAGACCACCCACATGTGTTCCCAGAAGTGACCCTAGAGCAGGACGTGGAGGCTCCCAAATCTCCGGTGCGCGAAGTGAGATGGGATGATGAAGGAATGACGTGGGAAGTGTATGGGGCATCTGTGGATCCTGAAGTCCTTGGGCTAGCCATTCAAAAACATCTTGAGATTCAAATAGAACAATTCCAAACAGAGCCTGCCCAGCTGGCTGGGAAAAGCAATGAGGAGCCACCTTCTGATAAACCGGGGAAAAAAAGGCAATTCAGAACAATGATACATTCCCTGAGATACCCGAGCTGTTGTGCTCGTTCCAGTACCACAGTGGAGTGAGCACAGCTGTAGGATGTGGGACAGCTGTGCTGCTTTTAAACAGTAAATAAATGCTGAGTCAAGTGCTAACACAGTATGTACGGACAACCCACATCAGGATGAGTGAGAAAAGTTCAGTGACCATCAAATACACATTAAAGCAACTTAAAACCCATGGTTGGGCCATGGAGCAGAGGACATACAGTTGTACCTACATCATGCCATCGGAATGCTCTTGACTGTATTTGTTGTAGCAATGTTTTATTCTTTTATGTTAATTTTAAATAATTTTGTAAGGAATAACACTTCTTTTCTAAATGATGCATCTTTTTAAAATAATGATGACTTTTTTCTGTATTTTAATAATTTAGAGTTAGAAAACAAAGTTGGAAAATTATGCTTTTATCAAAATTCTTCGCTTTCAGTCCTACTCCCTCAATTTGTTTCAGGAGCTACTTTGCTGCTAATTTATGATAATGCTGAGGATAAGCCCACTTTAACTGTAGACAAAATGGCAAACTAGTGTAATGCTTTATGACGAAGAATTGTAACTTTTGCTACATAACTCTGTGAAGTATTGCTAGTCTGAACTCTTCCCTTTGCAAGCTGATGTGCAGTTGGAGGATGCTCCTGCAACTTTAAATTAGTTTGTAGTTACGATACATTACGCTAAGAACTGATGTTTACCAAGTGAGTGACACAAATGTACAGTATTACCAAAGATGACTCATGTAATGTGAATTACTTCTTGAATGCTTGTTTTAGAGACATGAAACAAAAGCTGTTCAGATTAGTCTGTCACACTATCATACCCTACAAATCATAAGCAGTTTTTGTTTGCCTGTATTAAAAGTAATTTCCAGTGAGTTCTTTTTATGTGTATCTGTCCTGAACAGTGGTGGTTTTGTTTGTTGCATAAACCACAGGTGACAGTCTGCATGTAACCTTTGCTCATCTTGTGTTCCCTGTCTGGCCTGATGTCAACCATCTGCTCAATCTGAGACCCTTGTTTCTCCACCAAGGTACAGCTCTAAGATGATTTGTTCCCAGTACCTTGGTCATATGGGCAGCTTAAAGATTTATTTTTTTCCCCAAACCAACTACAGTTCTGGTGTCCTCAACATAAAAAGGACATGGAGCTGCTGGAGCAAGTCCAGAGGAGGGCCACAAGGATGATAAGGGGACTGGAGCACCTCCCGTATGAAGACAGGCTGAGAAAGTTGGGGCTGTTCAGCCTGGAGAAGAGAAGGCTGCGTGGAGACCTCATAGCAGCCTTCCAGTATCTGAAGGGGGCCTACAAGGATGCTGAAGAGGGACTCTTCATTAGGGACTGTAGTGGTAGGACAAGGGGGAATGGCTTTAAACTTAAACAGGGGAAGTTTAGGTTAGATATAAGGAAGAAGTTCTTCACAGTGAGGGTGGTGAGGCACTGGAATGGGTTGCCCAAGGAAGCTGTGAATGCTCCAACCCTGGAGGCGTTCAAGGCCAGGCTGGACAGAGCCTTGGGCAACATAGTTTAGTGTGTGGTGTCCCTGCTCATGGCAGGGGGGTTGGAACTAGATGATCTTACGGTCCTTTCCAACCCTAACTATTCTATGATTCTATGAATTTCCTAGTGAGAAACCTTGTATGATACTGTAATGCAGTTGTAGTGCAGGGCCTGTTTGAAGTGAATAGTTTGTCAAGGATGTTGAGACTATTATTTCCAGTGTTGTGTGGCCTTTGGTAAATGTCTAAGATTCCTCGGGAAACTAGGAGTGTTTTTTGATGCAGGGAGAGGAACATTACTGGTATCTGTCTCAAAGGAAAACTTGCAGTGTCAGAGAACTTACTGCTGTGGAAATACCCATTCTTTCTTGAAATGTGTGTGCTTTTGTTAAGTTGTGTTTGATTCCAGTAAGTTAGCAGGCTGTCTACATAATGTTCAGCTGAACTTTGTGTAGGAACAGGAGGGCCTGGTGCCTACAGCTTTAAAATTTCATCTAGAAAATCCTTGAATGTAGGACCTGCTAGCTGGAATGTGCTGTGATGCACGATTTAATAATGTAGAGTAGTTCAAGATCAAATGTTCATTCCTGGACAAAGTGGAATTAAACAGAGGTGGCTCCTGTGAAACTCACTGTGAGTTCAGGAGGCTTCATTCAAGCCCTGGGACTTTGGCCTCAACAAAGCCTGAGTTCAAAATGAGTTTTATGCAAACCAAGTCTGAAACCACTGGAATATGGTGCCTTACGTGGGATGCCTCTATAGTTGTTAGCATCCAAGTTTTGATAATGAGCCTAGATGTTGAAGTTCCTTTTATTAAAGCTTTACTGGAAGTAAAGAAGAAACTGAAAAAAAGTCACTTCTGATGTTATTTGGCATTTAGCTAAACAGTTTCTATAAGGGTTTATTTTATGGTCCGGAGTGTCATAAGCAGTGCCAAGCATTGATTTCTTCCTTTTTTTAATATTACACTATGAATGCTGAGTATTCATAATTTAGACCATTATAATTGTCTAAAAGCTTGTGCTGCCTGTTAGCTTGTCTTCGGCTGTGCAGGAGAATTAAAGATCTGAACAGTCAAACTAAAGCTTTAAAATAGCAAGTGTACCTTGCTCCTATGACCATCATTATCCATGCTTTTAAGCTATTTGACATGTGGAATAATGTGGATTCTCCTTCCCACCCCTGCCATCCCAAGCACCCCTCCAAAATAAAGCCCCCAACTCTAGGAAGGTGATAAAACAGGTCAGAAAGAGAGTTCACAGGAGGGACTGTAACAGTATGGTAAAGTCTGTTGGGTGCTTTGGCTGTTGTATACTAGAAAAGCTGGAACAACTCTTAGATTTCATACTGCTCTGATGTGAATTGCCTATGGTTTATGGATTGGTATGGATTTGCTGTTACAGTACTAAGCACTGATTATCATTCCTGGGTGAGAAAAATAAATTACAGGCAAGGAGAAAGGGCATCAATGATTTACTAATCGAGAAAAACAGATGCTCACTCTTTAGGATACTCATTGGAGTTGCCCACCACTGTATGGACAGGGGAATGTGTTTCTTCCTGATCACTTCTCTGCTTATGGCCAGTAAGAAATAATGTCAAGCTGGACTAATTGCATTATTGGATAGACATTTAGTCTTTTAAATCCAAAGCAGTAATGACCTGTCCGGAGACATGCTGAAGTAAGAACCCTTCTGGAAGGATGTTACTCTCTGTTAAAGATGGAATAAGAAAAACGTCCGGCTTTTCTTAGGAAAAGTAATGTGTGGTGAGACTGGGATAAAGCAGAATCTTGGTGCAGAGGTAAGACCCAGGAACCCTGCCTGCAAAGAGGGAGAAGGGACCAGGTGCCCCCCAGACACTGCTATAGCCCCTTCCCTGGGGAGCTGCTCCAACTGCGAAATTGCAATGTTAATACTCCATTGCCATCTGTTCCTTTCAGACATGTTGAGGTGATTAATTTGTCTTCTTAAGCCCCTTGAAAATGAAAGCAGTCTATTAGTGCTAAGTAATACTGTTAATTGGCAAGAGGAAAGAGGCAGCATGTGGGTTTATGAGTTGGGAATAAATAATTCTATCAACTCCCACAGTACCAGTTAAATAACTTGGTGGGACTTGCTGCGTCAGTCACTTGTGTCTTTCTTTTTCAGGGGACTTTGAGACTCTTAAGAGCAAAGTGAGTTTTAATTTCTAAGTTTTATTTCTTTTCCCTCCATTCAGAACTGTGGATCTGAAATGAAGAATATAATGTGCCTCCTGAGTTTCCTTCCAAAGCCTTGTTATTTACACAGGTCACAAGATCCAGCTGACCCCCTGCAAATAAGGAGAATCTAATGCCTGTGAGCCTGTGCACAGAGCCCTGGGCTCCTCATGTCTGCAGGTCCTGCGTGCCTGCTGAAGGAGGGACCGACCTGTGGTGCTTTCTGCTGATGTTGGAGTCCAGGGCATCCCACTCCCCTGCCCTTCTACCGGGGGTAGCTCTGCAGTGCCACATGGTAAGCTTTGTGGGTGATGTGTGGGTCAGTGAGAATTTAGTTCCTTTTCTCACTCAAAAAGAAACTTGCAGGCAAAAAATCTACCCAGTATGAAAACAAGTGTGCTCCTTTTTCACCTCTGCAAGCTGGAATGAGTGTATCCATTTAACGTGGAGCAGAACCCCTGTCCTGGGCAAAACCAGTGCTGTGGCGTTGGGTCTTCCTCCAAGAGCTCCTTCACAAGACAAAGCACATGGTCGCTTGTGGCTTCTACTGCCAGTCTGCATCAGTGAAAGGAATGGTGCGTATCCTTTGCTGCGGTCACTTGGATAGCCAGTTTCCATCTTTCTCAAGCTGTCAAAGTGTTGAGTCTCAAGCTGACTGCCATCATCTGTACAAGGGCCGATGTGTTCAGATAGCAGAGAACTAAGCTGTAGCTTCTAAGTCTTTAGAAGCATTAATCCTATCTGTGACCTAAACAGATGTCATCTATCTTATTATCAGCCTTTCAATATACTATGGGCTACACCACTCAGACAGCATATGAAGGAAGCTTAGAAAACAAAGGGGAGAATCACAGGCAAGGAAATGACACTAAGGGCCTCCGTCCTGTTCCAGCCAGGATACTTCCTTCCTGCTCACCTATGGGCAGTAAAGACAACTCCAGCAACAACGGTGTTGCTGGTGGCTCAGTGGTGTGACCAAGGAGAGATTTTGTCTGCTGTGGTGTTAAAGGTAGTGTAATGTAATGAATCTGGGTCAAGTGCTCCTGTGCACTTTCCTGGCCAGGATTCCACCTCCTAGCTCCACCTGGTGCTCAGCGCCTGGCGCACGACACACACTGGCAGTACAGACCCGCTCTTTCCCCCCTGCGTTTTCTGGTCCCTGCTCTCCCCTGCAGTTTTTACAGTGAAGTTGAGACGGGATCACAGCTTCCTGTGCAGTGACCCTTGCTGAAACACCCTTTTGTTTGTGCTTTCAAGCACACAACTGCTGCCGGGCAGCTCTTTGCAGTGCAGGAAGCAGAGAGAACTATCCAGTTTTGGGCACCGTCATCTGTCCTGCACTGTGCTGTCCTGGTGTCAACATCAGTGTCCTGGGTTCAGCTGTAACAGTTATTTCTGTCCTTCCTAGGAGCTGGTGCAGTGCTGTGTTTTGGCTTTACTCTGAGAACAATGCTGATAACACACCGATGTTTTAGTTGTTACTAAGTAATGCTTACCCTGATCAAGGATTTCTCAGTGTCTCACGCTCTGCCAGTGATGAGGGGCACGAGAAGCCGGGAGGAAGCAGAGGCAGGACACCTGACCCAAACTGGTCAAAGGGGTATTCCATACCACAGCACGTCATTCCCAGTATAGAAACTGGGGGGAGTTACCCGGAAGGGACTGATCACTGCTCAGGTCAGGCTGGGCATGGGTCAGTGGGTGGTGAGCAATTGTATTGTGCATCACTGATGTTTATTGTTTTCTTTTCCTTTCTCCTTTTGGTTTTATATTCTTTCCCCTTGTTATTTCCCTTATCACTATCATTATTATTATTAGTAGTATTATTTTTGTGCTATACTTTAGTTATTGGACTGTTCTTATCTCAACCCGTGGGGTTCACACTCTTTTGACTCTCCACCCCATCACCACCTGGGGGGCCGGTGAGTGAGCAGCTGCGTGGTGCTGAGTTACTGGCTGGGCTTAAACCATGACAATCAGGACCTGGTGTTTCTGGTCTTTCCCCTGCCACAGACACAACACCCTCCGTAGTGATACATGCATAAAAAGTCAGTCCTTTCATCTCCTCTGTTTGCTTTTTGCAATGCTTATAGTTAATTTGTGCTGGCTGTAGTGCAAACTGCTTCACCCCAGACTGGGATTGAGCAGAAATTCCTGCATGTGGGTAAATTAAATGCTGTCTTGTGTTCACAGTGTCTGAAAAATACTACAAACGCCAGTGGCTTAGATAATCCAATTTCGGGAAAGGCTGTACATTCATTTGAACTCATGTGATGGGTTATGCTGTAACTTCTTCCTTGTTTTCAATAGTGCTGTATGCTTGCTCAATTTCACGCTTTTTTCAGCATCGACCTCACTCTGACAGTAGAATTAGGGGTTAATTTAGTGCTGTGCTACTGTAGCTGCTTTCTTAGAAAGGGCCTTGGAAAAAGATAATTGTTTCTGAGAAAGCGGAATAAACCTGGTCTGATTGTGTGATACCTGTTGCTCAACAACCCCCTTCACTTAAAGGATAGCAAGCAGCAGAGCCCTAACACAGCACACTTGTCAGATAAAACAGCCCTTGTGCTTTAAGCCTGCACTGAGAGTCCTTTCCTGCTCCAATTTTGACTGGAGTATGTGTGTGTATATATAGAGGAAAAACAGCTCAGTGTTTAGTAACCAAAATCCCACAGCTGTTCCACTACAGCTGTTAGGGGTAGGACAAGTTTTCTGAAGTAGGTTGAAGCTTTGTAAAAATGGGTTTGGTTTATTTAAAATAGTTTGGAATGATACACTGTTTACATGTCTGCTTCCCTCCTAGCGTGAGCCCTTCCGTGCTGTGCCCCAGCACTGACATGAGACCATGCCTGGGGCTGCACAGGGACATGCATCTTCTCTGGGTTTGCCTCCCTTGGAGGCCCTTCCTTCGTGTTCCAATACAGGTGTTTGTGATGGGGCCAGCGCCCCGCTTGGGTCACCAGGTCTGTGTCTTCCCTGTGCATTTTCTCCTCATTAGGTTGTTATTTAAGTTTTTTGTTATTTTTCTCATAGAAAATTCGAAGATCTGGGTTTTATGTGCTTTATTATGAAAGAAAGTATTTCTCTCTACTGGGGATATTTAATTTGGAAGTTCCTATGCTGTGCCAGACACCAGCTCCTTCCTGTATCTGTTTCCCACCCTTCTAGCATTGCAGAAGCCAACTGTCTTTTGCCAAAGATGATTAATAATAACCTTGTTATTATTAACAAGGTTATTATCAACCCTGCTGCAACAAGGAGGAGGTAATGAGCAATCTAGAGAAATACATTTAGCAGGACCAAGGGTTCTTTGTGTGTTTTCTAATTCAAATGCAAAGTGAGTCCCTAGGAATAAACAGTTTTTCAGAGATAATGTCTTGAAATCAACTCAAACTTAGTTTCATGCCCAGTTATTGAATGCTGATGCTCTCCATTAGCTTGTATCTGAGCAATCCTTCAAGTAGTCAAAGGCAAAGCACTTGCCCTGTCCCAAAAGCAGTCATTGACAGGCTGAGGCATGGGGCTTTTAACCACAAAACTCAGTTCTTTGGGAAACTAAAGGTCCTTGAAATTTGAACAGTGAGCTCTATGCTTGCATGGGAAACTTTGCCATGGATGTTCTGATTTCCTAAATTTATAGCATTTTTAATATCCCAATTATGCCTGGCAGCTGTTCAAAAAGTGAGTGTGGTGTATGTGGAACATGACTAAGGATTTATGTTTGATATTTACGTCCTTTCTCAATATTTCAAGTTGTGGGAGCCACTGAGTCTAGGATCAATGAACTACTGTGGGGATGTGACTTTGCTTATTGAATGTTTCTCTGTACTGCAGACTGGCCAGCAAACTGTGGCAGAGGGTATCTTCAACCAAACACCTTAGGGAGAATTACGTCAGGCACTGAAGCCAAACCATACTCCTGGCCTTGACAGTTCTCATTACAGGTATGCACAGCCTTCACGACAATTTTGTCAGTGACATGAATACCACTGTTTCCCTCTACAATTGCTAGTAACCCCTATTGCACAAGAGAAATAACTTCTGTTATTACAACTCAACCTGTTTCTTTTCTCTGTCCCTCTGCTCAGGGATGACACTTCTCTGGCTAAAACTTCTGTTGTGGTTTTTTGCATTGATAGGTTTGGACTACAACAAGTTCAAGTCTGTGGCAGGACCCTTATTCACAAATGCTGGGTTCCTGCTACAGCCCATTGCTTCCAGAAGTAGGTTCTGCCTTTGGTTAGACTTTCTTGGGAAGAAACCTTTCTGGAAATCTCTGTAAATGAATGACACATGTGGAGTTAGGTGTAATCTGTACTCCTGCTTCACGTGAAGTGGGACAGACCATATGTGGGGTAGACGAATAGACAGTAATTAAAAAAAGTTTGTAGAAATGAGAAATCCTTAAACTAGAGGAAGGGAAAAGGCCAAGTGTGGCATGCAGAAAAAGGTTATTAAAACATCTGTTTACAGTCTATGTATGAAACAGTTTGTGAGGGGGTTCAAAACTACTCAGTTTATCTCTAGCACTGGGGCAGCTCAACACAAAAAGCAAAGATTTGAGGCGAGTGAATACAGCTCAGAGAGCTTTGAAAATCCCCTGCAGGGATAAAGCCCTGCAAGGACTTAAGGTGGACTTAAAGCACCATTGAGTGCTGCCCCACTCCACTTCTTGTGCGGGTTGGTGGCTGCAAGGTCGGCCTCTGGCCATGGGCAGGACGAGCTCTGAGGGAAGGCTGGGATGGATTTGGCGTGCAGCTGTGGGACCCAGTGCCAGGTCACAGCCTGCCTGGAACGGGACCAGGGACAGACGTCAGAGAGGATATGTGCAAGGGAGGGCTGTGCACCCGGGCTGGAAGGAACAAAGAGAAAACGGGCCCCTTCCAGTGGCAGAGATCGATGCAGCTGGTGATTCCTCTGGGAGCTGCATGAATCCCCTTGGTGCCTACCATGGCGACTCTTCTATAATTTCATACTCTGCTTTGGGACCACTGCTGTCTCTGAGAGGAGCAGCTTCAGCTTGTTAGTCTGCCTCAGCATCTGGCTTCACCACCAGCTGAGCTGTGCTCGCTGCGCTGCTATCAGTGTGCTGCATTTCTTTATGTGCTGCTTAACTGTGCGGCAGAGTTGCAGAAGAGGGAAATTACATCACAGGGCTTTAAAAATAGAAGCTAACACAACTGATTCTCTTCAGCTAAAATACTGTAGTTATTGAAAGAGGAATGGTCTAAACAGGAACCTGAAGCATTCTTCAAGAACATGTGCATAAACCCCCTAAAATTTGCTACAAATCATTGCAGCATAGAACATCCCTCAAGTTCTGTGTGTTTTGGGTGGTGCAGAGTAGTACAGTTTGGCAGGCCCATACCTAAGAACTGCAGGAAAAGCTTCTACTTCTCTACCAAGGCTCCTGTTTCAGGGAGGGGTGAAGGAATGAATCCTGCCCTGCCCTTTACTCTCACACTGCAGCGGAGCAAGAAAGAACGTCTTTGAGTGCACAAAGAGGGTCATGAAGCACTTTTGCTGAATCAAGGCAAAGCCAAGTGATGGCTTGTGAGGAAGGATGTGCTTTATGCTGCAGGACTACATGTGTGATTCCCATTCAGCAAGAAACAGTACAGAACTTTGGTACAGCAGCACTTTATTGTGGTGTCATACACTTCCCAGGGGAAAAGCTGCATGCATTTATCCTCATTAACTACTTCTGATGTGTATGTAGATCCCTCTCATGCATCCAAAATGCTTCTCTTTTGTACTCTGGTTGGAGGCTTACTGTCAATACTGATTGTGTACAGTTTTATTGAGCACTGAAGAACAACACAGTACATAAGTCTCCAACTTTGCTACTGTTTGAACATGAGGAAATCTTGTTTACTTTTCCATAAAATTGCATCTCTACCCAACCTGTTGCCCCTCTTTGAGCAGACTGCCAATCTGCCCTTCGCTTAGGCTAGAGCCATTTTAAATTTCATTCTTTGATCTGCTGTGTAAGTTTGGGTAAAAAGGGGCACATCTAGCGCGGCTAGGGGTATGTCAGAGGGAGGAGTGGTATGTACTGCCATCAGTGGTGGGAGGGCAGGGCCCATTACAAATATGTGTGTGGTTCCTTTCTCTGAAATTCCTTCAGGGGGAGATGGAAGATGTATCCAACTGGTGAATCCTCCTAGAAAAGCATAACTTTAGCCACATTGAATCCACACAGACAGTGTACCATGTGAAGCAAATCTACCAGCATGAGTGGTCCATGAAAACCACTCAAACCACCTGGATTATGACACTGCCTTGGTCAGTACAAGGCAAATAAAGAACAGCAAACTGCTTTGTCCACTACGCCTGCCTGCCCCAGAGAGGCTGCTCTCCTTAGGCAGGACAGTCGTGCTGGGTGACTGGATGTGGGGACACCACAGGTATGTGAGCGCTGCTGGTTGTCCAGGTCAGGCGGGGCTGGTATTATTTTTTTCTCTTAAATCCAAATACACAGAGCAGGATTATATAACACATCCTGCGTCTCCTGTGTGGTTACATGGGGAAGCCAAATGCCTGAAATGCAGGTTCCTAGGGCAGCAGGACATGTGGGATTAGGTGGCCGACTCTACTTTCTGTCAGCATTGCTTTATCTGTATGCAGCCATGAGCCCTAACCACGAGTAAGGTCCTGCCCAAAAGAACAGCTCCTTGGTCTGTGCCCAGAGGACCTCCTGTGTGTAGGAATGGTGACTCAGCTACCACATGTATGCAGAGCTGCACAGCTATTTGGGTTTCCATTTGAAGCCCCTTTTCTCTGCTAGTGTATGTTTTAAGTAGTGTGCAAACACCTAAAAAGGCAGCAGTTCCCAAACATGCATTCTCAGAGATGCTGGCTGGGCGGTCCTGGAGAGGCTGAGACCTCCTTGCCTTGAATACCTGTGAGCATGGGCAGCAGCTGTATAACCTGCGCTTACTGCCCTCCAGAACAGTAACTGGGTCCTTGCCCCAGCTGAAAGCGCTGATGGCAGGTATTAAGAAGTATTCTGCTGTGCTCCACACCTGGGGAAAGACAAAACCGCGACAGAGTACACCAAAACAGTGTAAAGCCAAACCAAGCAGTGCTCACTGGGAATTGCCTAGAGACACACAGAAGACCAAACCCGGTTGAGTTGCTATATCCCCCACTATGTTCTTCATCTTCCTCCTCTGCCCTGCCCTGCCCTGCCCTGCTGCAGGCAGGGAGGGAGGCCCGGTGCTCCCTGAGGTTCTGGAGCAGGGCAGGCTGCTGCTGCTGGTGGACTTCCACATGTGCTGCCCGCGGCTGTTCTG
>NW_009941526.1:1171-1451 GCF_000696875.1 Nestor notabilis | reverse complement strand
CTTAGCAACAACTAAAAACACCAGTGTGTTAACAACGCTGTTCCCAGGCTGAAAGTCAAAAACACAGCACTGCACCAGCTACTAAGAAGGAGAAAAAACGACTGCTACAGCTGAACCTAGGACAACCTAGTGCTACCTGCACCTGTTTTCCTAACAGCTCCCGTACTTCCCTTTGGCCTTTGCCTTTCTCTCAGCCTGGGGAGGAAGGGGAGCATTCACAAAGCAGGGAAAGCCCCTATGTCTCTGCTCCTTGCTGAGCTCAGACACTCCCAAAGGCATG
>NW_009941526.1:568-953 GCF_000696875.1 Nestor notabilis | reverse complement strand
CAACGCTGCTGCTTGCATCAAGCCAGCCTTCACTAGGGGATTGATGGGTGAGCTTTGGCACTGCCCAGGCCCTTCTCTGGGCCTAGGTTAACTGGTGCTTCAGGCAGCGGGGGTCTTGGCCTAGGTTAACCAGTGCTTCAGGCAGTGGGGTCTTCCAAGATCCTTCCCTTGGCACAAGCACCCCTGGCTGTTCTGGCTAGGCCCTGAGCAGCGGTGAGACCCAGGCCCACAACCGGGGCCAACCATCGCAGACAGGGCCTGAGCATGGAGGGTGGGAACAAGGGGTGGGGACCCCATGGCCATGGCCACACATCCTGTGCTCGTGGCTCACATCAGCTGCAGTCTCTCAGCTCATTGGACAAGGCTTGCTTTGTGTTTCTGAACC